>NC_142070.1:15602000-15764000 GCF_059756535.1 Pantherophis guttatus | reverse complement strand
ATTTTGAGGGACTGCAAATATCTGTCCAGACAGTCAATAGGATTCTACACTGACCCAAACACGCACACAAGAGAGATATGTGTATCAGCCCCTCTCACACACATACGCACACAGAAACACACTTTATTCATGGCCAAGAACAGAAAGAGAAAGTAGCATGCACATAATTTGGGTGCCTTATTATGGAATTTGCTTCCCCCAAGAGAAGAGGCATTTCTGGAGAGGGAAAAAATAAGAGAAGAAGATACAGGTCTAATGGAAGACTATCTTAAATGCTGGCATACCCTATATTAGGGTTATTCAACTTTGGCAACTTTAAACACTTGTGGACTTTAGCTCTCATGACTTCAACTATCATAGCTGGCTGGGGAATTCTGGGAGTTGAAGTCCATAAGTCTTAAAGTTACCAATGTTGGACACTCCTGCCCTGTGTCTACCCTACATGGATTCTAAATGATGAATCTGTCTTATTTTCCTGAATTGTCAACACAGTTAAATAGTGAACTTGAGGCTACTCACACAAAATGTGGAATTCATATTTAATTTTGCCATCAGTTTCGGCAGGACAAATTGCCTAAGATTTGAAGATGTTTTTCAACCTAAAATGGAAAATATTCTCTCATTTTTCTAGATGAAAGAAGATCCCATTTTCCAACAATAAATTTTCCTTCAATTTGCAAAAATTGTGAAATCCATACAGGACTATTTCTGAGATGCTGTCGGATATATTAACAAAAGTGATGCAAACATATGGTGAAGCAATCATGATGTTATTTGTTCTAATCGTAGAATTAAACCTGATTATATTCTGAAAAAAGTCTCGAGCTTCCTTAGATTATGAACTCCGATTCAGTAAAAAGTTAAATTGAAGCACAAAAGCCTGTATTTTATATTTGGCTAAAATGTCAAGAGTGGGGAAAATCAATACAATTCGTTTTTTTCTTCTTTTTTCCCCCTGAGGCAAGATATATACTACATTTTGTAAGGTATCATTTTCTGAAAAAAGTCATATAATTTATTTATTTATTTCCTGCATACTTCCAAGACTAAGGTGGAATTTAAACTCACACTTCCTTTCTAATCTGGTGCCTTAACAACTAGACAAAACTGGCTCTTTATTATCATGTACCCTTCCAAATATGTTAACTTCTTATGTAAATTAATATTTCTAAATTTTAAGAAATTATATTTTCTTCCAGGAGGAGGGACACTACTAGCTTTTAGAACTGAAAGCAGTGAATTCTGTACTGAGAATAAAGATCAAGTATTTATGAAGTAGTGTTCATATTTTAGAAGCAAAATGTCTTCATATGAAAAATAGCACCTTTTTTTTTTTAGAAAAATAACAAAGAGAGCTAAGTTGTCTTGCCCTTGTATTTGACCCTTAAAGAGCAATCCATTTTTTACACCTGCCACGGAGGAAGAGGATGTAAAAACTGAACAGTACCTCCAAGTGCTCTTAGTATAATGTACTTTGCCAGAAAAAGTTATTAAAAAAGATTGTATATTTAAAAAAGCAATGTACAGAAAGGTATTTCTGTGAAAGCTACATGCAAAAAAAGTACGTTGGGGTAAACTGTATTTAACTAACCACTAAATTAGTGAAAGGCTTTCAAAGTACAAAATTAAAGAAGGGATTTAAATTAAATTAAATTTAAAAAGAAAGGGTTTCTATATACAAAAATCTGCAAGATTATGGATAGACAAACCAATTGCATAGAAAATTTATACAAAGTCATGTAGGTTTCCCTTAGGTACGGTAGCCAGCAAAGTGACTGTGGGCCAATCCACTTTCCACTTGACTTCAAGCTCTGCAACAATGAACTTTATAAACAAAATCCTTCCTTACGACAGGCATAAGTAAGTCTCGCTGTGAAGTTCTTTAGGGAGTGCAGTCTTTAAGCAGGACAAATACTGAGGAAAAACCACTCTATAAAACAGAGTTGTGCAAAGTAATTCAAAGAGGTGTTTGGCAATTCAAATTAGTGCCAATGAAGCAGGACCTTTTGAAAGGCTCTTGTGGCTGTTTTGAAGGTTTTTCCTGTACATGGCCATGCATGCAGATTTGTTTCATTTCGCTAGCAGTTTCCACTGAAAGGGTTGTCTGGATGTGCAGATCTGTTAAATTCTAGTATCAAGTTCAGATATGAAGCTTACAATCACTTTGAAGATTTGCTGTGCTTCTGTGATTTTATTGATTAAAAAAAAAAATAAGGGAGCAAAACTACATAGTACATAGTGCAAAAGATAGATGATATCTTAATATACTATTAGCAAATAATAGAAAAAAAACATATTTACCTGTGGCTGCTACTTAACTTAGAAACAAAGCTTATCTTAAAGTGTAGCATCTCTGAAGAATATATACTTCTTTTCAAGCAAATTATTGATTTTTTTAAAAATTACTGCCATTCTAAAACCCGTTTGTGCTTTTCATATTTAAAATGTCACTAAGCATAAATTTGATAAACCGTCCTCAAGGAGAATTATGAAAAGATTTCTTAAAGTACCGGCAGCACAGAATGAATCAAACCAGATTTTTTAAATGAAATACCCATTGGTAATAGGTAAGCAACACTAGACTAGAGCCAATTCAAGTGCTCTAGTCCCAAAGGAAAAAATTAAGCTTTTGATTGAAATTAATAGGGCATAAAACATAAAGGACCTGGTGGCTCAGTGGCTAAAACACTGAGCTTGTCGATCGAAAGCTCAGCAGTTCAGCGGTTCGAATCCCTAGTGCCGAGTAACGGGGTGAGCTCCAGTTACTTGTCCCAGCTTCTGCCAACCTAGCAGTTCGAAAGCACGTAAAAAATGCAAGTAGAAAAATAGGGACCACCTTTGGTGGGAAGGTAACAGTGTTCCATGCACCATTGGAGTTTAGTCATGCCGGCCACATGACCACTGAGATGTCTTCGGACAGCGCTGGCTCTTCGACTTTGAAATGGAGATGAGAACCGTCTCCTAGAGTCAGGAACGATTAGCACATATGTGTGAGCGGAACCTTTACCTTTACCTTTAAAACACTGCTACATCGTAAGTTACATTTCTAGTAACTTTTACACCTATAAATGTATGATGTATAAAAAAGGGCACCATCAGTTTTCAGAGTGCTATTAGGAACTGTGTTTTAGCACGAGAAGTGTCTTCACTCTTTGCTGGCATCATGTGATAAATAGCAGAAGTCAATTAAGAGCAGGGACAAAGCTCTTTGATATAGCAATCAAGACAACAATCATAGCATTTAATAATGGAATGATAATAGCATCCATAAAGTGTTCTTGTTCATTGCTCTTTCACATTGCCAAAATGACTTCCAACTCTGCAGTTGCTGGAAAGCATCAGTTTGACACTACATAATAGTATGGAGAATGTTGGTTCCTGTTTGTTTTTGTCTACACTTTCACCCAAATCCAGCTAAAAATCCAATGGGCAGCAGGGAGCTTGCTGGCTGCTGGAAGAAAAAAAGCCTAGAAACTAGTGGATTGGGATTTCACTGAACTAGGGCTGCATAAAAATCTTGGTTTACGTAGGAAGAACCTGGTTAGTACATACATACATACATACATACATACATACATACATACATACATACGGGGGGGGGAGAGAGAGAGAATAGGCCTTGTATTCATTTCAGTAGTTTTTTGATTATATTGTAATTCTTCTCCAGCATGATTTGTTTTTATTGTGGAACTGCATTTATTATCTGTAATCAAGTCCATCTCCCTGGATGCTAGTTGTCCTTTTCTCTTTCCTTTCATTCTTCCAAACACAATGGACTTCTCAAGGGAGCTTGGTCTTTGAATAACGTATCCAAAATAAGATCAATGAAGCTTGGCACATCTCAAGAGAGAATTCTAGATTGATTTGTTCTGAGATCTCTTTGCTTGTTTTCTTGGCTATTCAATAACTGTTGGTATTTCATAGTATATTATCTTAAAGACATGATGTTAGGGCTAGTGAGAGCTAGTTGGTATAGAGGTACGGTGCAGCAATTAAGGTGAATTTTAATTCCATCTTAGCATAAAACACAGAACTAAAATCATAGCACTAGAAGGGACCTCATGGATCATCTAATCCACCTTCTTGCTCAAGGCAGGAATCTATATACCATCCTGGGTAAATGGTTATCAAGTCAATTCTTGAAAACCTCCATCTAGCTGACCTCAGGCCATTTGCTTTCTCTCAGCCCTAGGGAGAAGTTTAAGGACAAATCACTTCCAAAAATTTTGCCACGAGAACTGCAGGGTCTAGTTGCCAAGAATCAATACTGATAAAGATAACAAACTGCGGAAGAGGAAAAACACAGCTTAAATGACTGCATTAAAAAAAGCAGAAGAGCCTTTGCTGAAGGAGGTGAACAAGGGATAGCTCTTGAAAACAACGAGATTGAAAGTAGAATATCGAAAGGAAACACTTAAGCATCAAGTTTCTAACTGGAAAAAGAAGCATATGCACAGTCAATATCTGAAGGACACTGAAGGAAAGCTAGATACAAAGCTAACATGGAGATGGTTGAGATCAGGGATGCTGAAGAAAGAAACTGAAGGCTTCATTTTGTCTGCCCATGAACAAGCCCTGCAGACCATGAAAGCAGAAATTCAACATGTCAGTAACAGCAAATGTCGCTTATGCAACAAGAAAGATGAAACAGTGGATCATCTTATCAGTGGCTGCAGCAAAATCTCACACACTGCAAAAATCATATATTGGAAGCTTTGCCAGAAGTTTTGGCAAAGCTTACAATGTATAATTTGGGTTCAAATGCAAAATTTCCAAATCTATGTATGATTTGAATTCAAATGCAAAGCTTCCAATGCATGATTTGGGTTCAAATGTAGCAAAAATTATTGGGAACACCAAATTGACAAAAGTTCTTGAAAATGAACAGGTCAAGGCTTTCGAATCCAATTAGACAAGGCATCTGGCCCACAATTGTGGAAAAGACATCACTATTGTGGAAAAGAAAAAAAAATCTGGTTCCTTGACATTGCAATGTTAACGTGATGCACGAATTGAAGAGAAACTAGAAAAAAATAACAAAATACCGCAATCTGCAAATTGATGTTGAGCAATTGTGGAGGAAGAAATACTAATAGTACTAATAGTAATAGGAGCCCTTGGAGCAATACCCAAAGGATTGCCTAGATACATGGAAATTTTGAATTTATTAGACCAGAATATTCTGACTTTGCAAAAAGTCACCCTATTAGGAACTGCCTATTCTCAGACGATACCTTAACATCTCTTAGGTCCTTGGTTAGGACTTGAACTTTTACCATTTTTACCAGTCCGAGACTGTGAATCAAATTGAAGATTGATGATGATGATGATACAATGATGTCAAACCACACAAAAAAGTTAAGTTGAAGCCTTAAAAAAGAATTTATTCCAAGGCGCTGAAACAAGGCACTTTCAGATGACTTAAAACTTGAGATCCCTGGCTCTGTAAATATTAATGAGATTCTAGATAAAATCTGGCAACTTATGCTATGGTTCCCCTTATTAATTAACTAAACAATCCCTGCCTTAATTAACTGAAATGCAATCCGTGGCAACACATCGGTATCTTGCCCTGAATTATAGCTTAAGATCCACATTGTTTTTCTAAGACAGCGTATTCTAAGAAAGCAGTTGCACTGGGACCAGGTCAGAAGGCATTTCTGTAACTAACTGCATATTTAAAACATAGCTATGATAGCAGTGAGAAAGTAGCCGAAGTTCAAATCTTTGATCTATGAAATGGTCAAACTAAAGGTTTATTCTGGCAAGCCTTTTTTTTTTGACAAATCTACCCTGACTTCTGATAATTGTGACAGTGTATTTGAAGTATATTGCAAAATTGCTTTGTAATCAGACCTAAAATATATCAGTTGCTGATGTCAAATTATGTACTCTTTCCAAGTAAGCTCTTCTTCTTTTTGCTTTTTATGTAAGTTCCTGTCAGTTTTCAGATCTTCACCAAACTTTTTGGCCTTTATTGTTCTTCACCATTTTTTTCTAAATTCCAGGAACAGCTAGCAATTGATATTTTAGCATTTCCTTGTTAGGCATTCTTACCCATCTTATGTCCTCTTTCCTCTTAGTACATTCTGCCATGGAATCTTACTCTGAATTTATTAAAATGTACTTTCTTGGAATTTAACTTATGTATATAATGGTACCCAGCTTTAGTTTCTCTTAAAACTCAAGAACTCTGGCCACTTTTCCCAGTGTTCCTGCAACATCCTCTTTTCTAACAAATTATTCATTGTTGTTAGTATTCAGTGAAGGACAACAGATTGAATTTTGAGTCACTCCACTCTTTAAAGGAGAAAAATACCAGCAAGACAAGTAAGGGTTTACTGAGAAAAATTATTGTCACTTGTGAACAAACCTTTTCACCAAGACTGGGCGATTGGTGATTTGTCATTTTTTAAAATCAGTATTGGGGAGATGATATGGGAAGAGACAGACAGACAGGCAGATGGTCTGAGGGAGGGAGGAGAAAGGGAGAGAAAGAGACAGACAAAAGGATGGACAGACAGACTGGCATACATACTGAAATCACTGGCAAACTGGCTGCTATGGTAAATAATCACTGTTTCTGCATTTCTCTGAGGAATAAGATTTATTCTATTTTTTAAGCAAACAGATTACTATATGCAAATATTTACAGAGCTGTACAAATGTTACGTTCTGTTCAAAAAGTATATTATACTGCAGATGTGCTGAACACACAACTGGGCTGCAGCTCATAAACTATCAGGCATATTTTTGAGAGCAGCAACTGCATTACAAAATCAAACATAAGCTGCAGAAGGAGAGAAATGTGGACTATGGATAACCATGTCATATTCTGGAAGAAAGTAACCATATTACAGGTATGAAAGTGTCTGATTAGTCAATATGTCAATACAGGCAGTCCTCAAATTACGACTGGTCGCTGAGTGACCATTCAAAGTTGCCCAAAAGGGGAACAAATGGAGTAACGTGACTGAACTTTGAATGCAGTGGTGGGTTCCTCCCGGTTCAGCCTGGTTCAGCTGAGCCGGTAGTGGTGACAATATGACGTCACCGAACCCGTTCTCTTTGTCTGGGAGCATTATTCCTACCTTTATTTCTTCTTTTTTAACCCAGCTGATAGGTGCGGCAGAGTGGATTGCCACACCTCAGCTGGGCAGATAACTAACCCGCTTGTTAGAAAAGTTTTTAGTTTAGGTTGTAGAGGTCAATAAGATCTTGGAATGTCCCAGCAGCTACAATTAAGCCAGATTTCTTTTATCAAGAAAAACTTTATTTAAAATCAATAAACTATTTACATTTTAAATCACAGAACACTGTATATTGGTCTTTATTTATTTCTGAGGTAAATGTGCCTAGAGCATAATCCTTTCTTTCTCTTTTCTCCTGTGTGTCTCCCCTGTGTCTCCCCAGTGTGTGTGGCTAAAGGGGGTCATATTTATAGGGTGGCTAAGCCACTCCCACTTCAGTCCCTTAGACAAAATGGAAGGAAAGTATAAACAAAAACCATCCTTCCTGTATAGACAGTGTGGTTCAGTGGCACTGTTTCAGATAATTATCTGGCAGCGCTTGCGTGGAGCGCAAGTTTGGCGCACATGCAAGCGAAGTAAGCATGCGCACGGCAATCGTGCGCGAAGCATGTGCACAAAGGGAATCGGTAGTAACGCCAGTTGGAACCCACCACTGTTTGAAAGCTTGGCAACATGGCCACATTTATAGTGGTTTGCAGCACCCTACATTGACACCGCATTTTATGATAAGTTTTGCTGACTATCAGCACTTACTTCTGGTTTTCAGCAAAACCATGCCCATACGCAAATCACCACTTTGTTTAACAACTGTGGGGTTCACGTAACGATCACCACCCAAAAAAAGGTCATAAAATCATGTTGGTCACATGATTGATCCATTTTATGCTTGTTACAATATACAATAATGGGAAGTTTCTATTGCACTCATATGTCCAGGACTTCTTGCATGTTTAACAACTTCTGGCTAAATTCAGGTGAATCCTTCATACATAATGGTTCTCCAGTTCATAATGGGGGGGCTATATAAATCTGAGTAATGGAGAGAGGGAGGGGAGAGAGAGAGATACTTGTATCAATCTTTGCAATATCAAAATACTGCTTGTGCAAGCATTTTTAAGTTTCTTAAGTATGTGGGCTCCATTACATTCCCTGAAGATTCTTTCCATCGAAACAAAATTAATATTTTAGAGAACAGGAGGAGGAGGAGGAGGAGGAAGAGGAAATGGAGACTATAAATCATAAATAAAGACAATCAATCATGAAAAATAAATCTGAAATCTAATATTGTAAGGTAATTCTCCAATCAAATAATAATGTATGCAGAAATGTGCTCATTGGGCAAACCTACATATATTAAACGGAAGTGCTTGGAAACAAGGGTACCATTTATCAAACAATTGCAAAAATGTGTATGTGCACATCTGTATGCAGAGCTTCAGGAAAAAACTAATTTAAGTAATATAATGGAACTAGGAAACTGCAATTGACCCGAGTATCTTGTGTTCTCCAGCATTGGATCATTGAGTAAGTATCTTACCTTCTAGCTATCTGACTCGATTTAGGGCGCTGTGTGCAGATACTCCTAGAACTTTCTTAATGTACAGCTGTTCAGGGCAAAGCAGCCCAGCTAGGAATCTCAGAACGACAATAGAAGGCACCTGGGACTTTATGTTGATCATAAACCAGAAGCAGAGAATAGCAAAAGAGCAAGGGCTTCATTTTTGTGCCACTTAGGGACGCTTGCTTGGATTATAAATTGATGAGCAACAACTAAACAGGTGTGACAATAACAGCTATAGTGTTATTGATTTAGCGGTCTAGAGTGCAATCCTCATATTCTCATTAGTTGTCTTTTTTTCTCCACCCTCTCGTTCATCTTCCCTGTTTTGTACACAACTCCGTGTTAGGAGATAGTGTTAATTTCGAAATAAAGTTTATTGCTCCAAGACATTAACAGCCAGAAGTGATGAGTAATCACAAATACAGTATATTACCGAAACTGGGGAAAAAAATGTCCAATGCAATTAATTGGCTTACGACATTTAGAGGACCACCAGATCTGAAAAGAAAACCTTTTGCAAGAATAGTGTTGGAGTCACCTATTTCTGTTGCTGTTAGCAACTAGGATTTAAAACCCAAGTTGGTGTATGTCTTTTATACTGCAACAGTATTCTGTGATTGGTCAAACCATTATGGTGCCTAGTTTGTGAACAGGTAATCTTCCATGTTACAGAAATTTCCTGACAGTTAGAACAATTAATCAGTGGAACAACTTGCCTCCAGAAGTTGTGAATGCTCCAACACTGGAAATTTTTAAGAAGATGTTGGATAACCATTTGTCTGAAGTGGTGTAGGGTTTCCTTTCTAAGCAGAAGACCTCCAAGGTCCCTTCCAACTCTGCTATTCTATTCTATTCTATTCTATTCTATTCTATTCTATTCTATTCTATTCTATTCTATTCTATTCACATAGTTATGTGAAACAGCCACTTAGCAAGATGCCTACACCATGGTCGCAACATTCCAAAGGTGCTTACAGAATTGAAACCCTTGGCAGATTTTCTTTAAATGCTATCTACAGCATTTTATACCCTTTCATATATATATTATTTCCATAGGCTTTATTCTCACTACCATGCATATGAGACATAGCAGGATTGACAGGGATCTTAAGAGAATGTAGATTTTCTTTTCACCAATCACATGTCATTCCATATTAATCTAATTACATCTTTCAATCCATATATAGGATTGTGTGACGCTTTTCTATGGGAGTTGCATGCAGCCTTTTCAAGAAATTAAATTCAGCAATCCAAGCTATTTCAATCAAACAGATTACATGAATATTACATTCAACAGTCAGTTTGTTTTACAGCAATCTTGTGCAATGGCTCAAATTACTTGACAGTCTGCCCTGCTGGGTTTCTTCTAATGTAATTTTAATGCTGGCATTTGTTTGTGCGCTATATTAAAATGGCATTGTTTCATTATTCTCCCTTATAAATTTTATGTGACTTGCTGATATCTCTCTTCTGACTTTTCCAGATGGGCTTGGAGAATGGCTGACATTAAAAAAAAAGAGAAAAAGCTTCATCAATAGATGGAAGGTGTCTGATCTGGTCTTGGTGTTCTACACTGCACTGTGGTGCCATAAATCTAAATTTATCTTCTCCACCGTTCTTAGAGACAACCACTGAGGCCTGCGCTGTTGAAAGATGCAAAGGATTTATGATTTAATATTTTGTCTAGAAATTCCTGCCTGTCCCAATTTCCATAGATAAGGGCATCCTAAAACAGTGGCTAAGATGCTGAGCATGTCAATCAGAAGCTCAGCAGTTCGGTGGTTCGAATCCCTAGCGCCGCGTAACGGAGTGAGCTCCCGTTACTTGTCCCAGCTTCTGCTAACCTAGCAGTCTGAAAGCACATAGAAAATGCAAGTAGAAAAATAGGGGCCACCTTTGGTGGGAAGGTAACCGTGTTCTGTGCACCTTTGGCATTTAGTCATGCCAGCCACATGACCATGGAGACGTCTTTGGACAGCGCTGGTTCTTCGGCTTTGAAACAGATGAGCACTGCCCCCAGAGTTGGGAACGACTAGCACATATCTGCGAGGGGAACCTTTACCTTACCTAAAACAGCTGAACATAACATTTCTGCTCATGGTGAATCTAAACTTTTTCCTCTCCCAGGTTGGATGGGAATGTGAATACTCAGAGTGCCTATGGGATGTCCCAAACAGTTTAAACGAAACAGGTAGCCACACAACCAACTACGGAACTGCTGGACCTTGATGTACCTGGACCATTAAAGAATCTGAACTAAACACAGGAGAGTTAGGAAACCTGAAAAGCATCAAGAGATATGTATACCTGGTCCTTGTGAGTGCAATGTTGCCTGCTTCTATACTATAATTCAGGAATCTGCAACCCAACAAGACAGACACAGACTTCAGAAGATAATTAGAACTGCAGAAAAAACAATTAGTACCAACCTGCCTTCCATTGAGGACCTGTATACTGCACGAGTCAAAAAGAGGGCTGTGAAAATATTTACAGACCCCTCACATCCTGGACATAAATTGTTTCAACTCCTACCTTCAAAATGACATTATAGAGCATTTCGCACCAGAACAACTAGACACAAGAACATTTTTTTCCTGAATGCCATCACTCTGTTAAACAAATAATTCCCTCAACACTGTCAAATTAGTTACTAAGTCTGCATTACTCTTAATCTTCTCATCGTTCCTATCACCCATCTTCTCCCACTTATGACTGTATGACTGTAACCTTGTTTCTGATTTATATTCACTGTTTCCTAATATGATTTGATTGCTTATTTGTTCCCTATGACTATCATTAAGTGTTGTACCTTATGATTCTTGACAAATGTATCTTGTCTTTTATGTACACCAAGAGCGTATGCACCAAGACAAATTCCTTGTGTGTCCAATCACACTTGGCCAATAAAGAATTCTATTCTATTCTGTCCTGTCCTGTCCTATCAAGAAAAGCTTCTCATCCAAAATTCAATTTAATTATTTTGGAATTGAGGCCTTTGAACTATGATGCTGGAGAAAACTCCTGCAAGTCCCTTGGATTACAAAGCGATAAAATTGGTCACTCCTTTAGACTGCTCTTTAGAAGGCCAGATCATGAAGATGGAACTCAAATACTTTGGCCACCTAATGAGAAGGAAGGACTCACTGGAGAAGAGCTTAATGCTGGGAACGACTGAGGGCAAAAGAAGAAGGGGACGGCAGAGAATGAGGTGGCTGGATGGAGTCACTGAAGCAGTTGGCATGACCTTAAATGGACTCCGGGAAATGGTAGAGGACAGGAAGGCCAGGAGGAACATTGTCCATGGGGTCGCGATGGGTTGGACACGAGTTCGTAACCAACAACAACAAATGTCTACTTGGTTATTTTGTGGTTTACTTTGTTTAGTAAGGAGGACCATGTGGGTTTTTTTTCCCTCCAAAGCCAACATATACTCCGAGACCCTATAAATACTTCTACCTACCTCTCTATTACTTTGTTTCCCCCAAAATAAGACATCCCCTAATAATAAGACCAATCAGGCTTTTGATCACATGGCAATAAGTTCAAGTGCTTATTTAAGGGTTCAAAAAAATTTAAGACACGGTCTTATTTTCAGGGAAACACAGTATTACTGAGTGCTTTAGTGTTTTCCAGATATTTTTTGACTGAGAGAGAAAAAGCATGTGCAGAGGTCTTTTTTCAGTGAGGAACTGCACTGCATTTTTAAAAAACATTTTTACAATTTCTCAGGCTATAACTAGTGACACCGAACACCTTGTTTTTTTATGTGGGAGAAAATTTCAGAGCAGTCAATTCATCTATTTTGCACCATTTAGAGAAAAAACAGCTAGAATATTGTATTCTAAAAAACCCTGATTTTTGCACCAAATTTTAGGTGGATCTTGGGGCCATGAAATAAAAGCTGGATTGAGTGTACTTAAGTAGATTTTAGCAGTATGTGGGTGTATGGAGAAAAGGAATGGGAGATAAAAGGCAATTAAAGTTCAATACAAATATAAATTATAAACAATATAAATTACTTATAAATATAAGTAATACATATGTGGGGGGATTTAATGGTAGCTATTCAAAGAAAAGGATTTTGTCATTAAAAAAAATAAACAGCTTAGTAAAAAAAGAAATTGAACAGTGAAGATGTTTGAAAAAAGAGACACATTTCATACTGGAGGTTACAAGGAAAATAGATTTTGAAATGCCAATATTTTGTTGCTTTTATGCAAATGTACCATATGATCATGCTTGCATAGATATGATCTCCACTGCTAAACAATTGTAGAACTGGGGATGAAAAACAGAACATAAGGACCCAGATTGCTGGAGGTAATATACTGATTCTGTAAACCGCTTAAAAAGGGTTATAAAGCACTATAAAGCTGTATATAATTCTAAGTGCTAGGCTATGATGTAGACACTTAAAGTCATACACAATGAGAATATGTTATGAAATGTCTTTCAATACTAGTAGCTCAGGTTGATAGTTAGGCTGTTGGTTTGAGCTCCGACCGATATTTATTTATAAATATAGATATATATATTCATTCATACTAATTTGCATCTCATAAAAAGGTATTTAAAGACCTATGTTCTGACAGATGAGCACAATTCAAAATGCACCGACAATGTCTCCTCGAATGGAGACGAAACATTTGCAATCAAATTGCCAACCTCAGAGCTCAAACGAATAGCCAGAATATGTTATATATAGATATAATTCTTCCCTCACCCTTCCCTTTTTTTTAAAAAAACCTTACATCTGAGAAAAAGTCAAAGATCTAACTATAACTAGCTATATGACATTTGTTAATAAACCAGTTATATTCAACTCTCTTGATTATCTATATATCAATATCTTTACACATGCATTATTGTTGTTATGTTCTATTTTATTAAATTTATTTTAACAAGTGACATTCAAAACAATACTTATTAGCTAAGCGCTGTACAAAGAAAATTACACAAAGAAAATTTCCAGGTGCCTAAGGAATCAAATTAGAAATTGCAAAACTCTCATTTTTGTGGAGCCATTAGAGTACAGTCTTTACTCAGAGATCAGAGTTCAACTGCTTTTTCAATGTTGGAAGCTTGCTGGACATATTTGAGCTAATCATTATCTCACAGGCCACATCTCAGAATTGTTATTGCTGGGAAAATTTGGAAAAGGAAGATAAGGAAACCTTCGGCTGTTTGAAAACAAAGCTATCTACTAAATGACCAGAAGGTAAAGCAGCAGGTAAAAAGGTAAAAAAAAAAACAAAAAAACTAATAGATCTACCTAATCTATTCACAGATTAGACAACTGACTGAAAGTGGGATATCACATTTTTCACTGCAGTCAATCCAAGTGTTTTACTCCAAATCCACCTGCAGTATAAAAATGGCTAAATTGGTAATATACATACTTGATACACTGTAATTAAAAGAGTGAAAATTCAGAAGAAGCTTCTTTGATTCTTCCATTTTTCCTGTAGTTATTAAAATAAACATTATAGTACTAATTTTTTTTCAATACACACACAGAGAAAAATAGATTAAAAAGGCCAACCATATATATATATACACCGCCCTGAGTCCTTCGGGAGAAGGGCGGTATAGAAATAAAATAAAATAAAATAAAATAAAATAAAATAAAATAAAATAAAATAAAATAAATAAATAAATAAATAAATAAATAAATAAATAAATAAATAAATAAATGGTATTTATCTCAAATTTAAATTCTCAAAGAATCTGTTTGCAAGCAAGAGTAAACAAATAAGTTAGGATAATATCTATATTATTATCCTAAGTTAGGATAATATCTATATACCGAGAGGCCTTCTTCCTGTAACTTATAAAATAAATGAGAAAGATATTATTTCGGTCTTTGCTGAAGAGACTATTTAGTATGAATTTAACTTCTGGCACAAATGCAAAAATATTTTTGTGTATCCAAGATACAGACAAGAGAAGAATAGAGTTAAGTAGGACTCAAGAGCCTGAGTATTGCAATTATCCAACACAAGGCAAATAATGAGCATTAATGAAGATAAAACAATGATCTAGAAAGAAAATTATTCTAAAATGATATCTTAATGGTTCCTTGTTATAATTTCCCTAAGAATATGATTTTTAAAAATAGTTTATAATATAAACTGGCATGACATATTAATGCCTTTTAGAGTTAATATAATACCATGGTGCATTTAATTTTACTTGACACTGCAAACAATTCATCATCTACCTGTTGAAATTATTCCCTATAAACTGCTCCATTATCTTCTCTTAAATATTTGGATCTTAAAAGTAAAACTTGCATTTAAAAGAGAACTTTAGACAAAATATCTTCCAAGTCTTAATTAGAGTCACAGCTCATTATCTCTAAAACTCTGTTTCAATGGCACAATTCAGCACAGGTCATGTAGAATTCATATTCATGTGTGATTTTGCTTATTACCACATAAAATAAGAAGTCTAAACACACCTGGCATTAAAAAATTTAAAAAAGGTATTTACTTGCATCATTTCCCTGCAAAAATAACATTGAATTTTAATGTTTTTATTAAGGTATTCAAAAATGTTAAAGGAGAAACAGAATGTCCAGCAATGTAAACTTCATTCAGGCATTAAACCTAGTTAGACCTCTAAATTGCCAACGTTGCAAGACTTTGCTTTACAAATTCTTAAGAATATATGTGGGTACAATTTTTATGAGCGGAATAAAGCATTTTTTGCATTAATTTACTTATAAGATAGCTTTGCAACAGCGTCCACTCAAAATTCCTGTTCTAATTCTTGTACTCCTGCATATATATCGTACAGTTATAAGTAATACTTATAACAGAATTTATAGCATGCTTATCACCATAAACAGCTTTACTATCCAGTAAAAAAAAAAAAACGTAATTATCAAACATCTCCTGCAAATACTAGACAGGAGATTGGAAGCGATCTAATCTAGAAGGTCTACAGATAGTCCTCAATTTACAACCTCAACTGGTAACGAAACTTCTGTTTTAAGTATATCTGTTTTGTTTTTTTCATAAAAGATAAAATACAAAGCAGAAAAACAAATAAACTAAACAAAAGAATTCAGACCAGGGGTGGGTTCTGCTTACCTTTACTGCCAGTTCGCAACGGGGCCGTGCGCGCACTCTTCTGCACATGCACAGAAGCATTCTGATGATGTCGGGGTCAGTGGGCGGAGCTTCCCGTCGATTTTACTACCGGTTCTATAGAACCGGTGCGAACCGGGAGCAACCAACCACTGATCCAGACGGTGTGAATTCTATATGTTTAATGTTAAATTTATTTGATATTTGGGTCACCTTTTCTCCTTCTTGCTATTGGAACTTCTGCCAGTAAGAAATGTGATTGTTAAGAGACTTTTATCCAATTTTATGGCGTTTTTTTGCCAGGATCATTAAGAGGAACATGCAGTTGTTAAGTAAATTTAGCTTTCCATCATAATTGACTCTGTTTGTTGGAAGGATGTTAGAGGAAACCTGTTAGGTTTTTTTTCTTGTTGTCTTATTATTGCCGTTTTGTTGTTGTTAGAATGATTTCTTTTTAACTAATGAAGTATTTGAGCTGCTCAAAGCCATCTGTTGATTGGAACAGTAAATAAATAATTAAATTGTTGCTGAATAGGTTAGTTTGATAGAATGGTATAGGATGAGAAGCATTAGCACCTTTGATTGCCTATTCAATTATTAAAATTCTTAGTTCCCTGAGAAAATCTAACACAAAAATAAGAGCAGATTCAGCCCTTGTGCTTTCTAAAAATCCTTCATGCATTTTGCTGGTTCAAAGTCAAGAAAGAGAAAAACCATCATCCATTTACTTTCATCCAACTTAAACTGTCCCAGGTGAGCAGAATGAAAGGAAAAAGAAAGAGTGGCAATTCTTTCTTTTAGCTCCATTAATTCCTTGAAGACCAATATTTTCTTCCTCCATCTTTAAAATGGAGTTGAAAAGAAGTCATCTTAGTAACAAAGTTATTGAGAATTTGATTGGGCTCTTTTAAATTTGTCTACAGGGAGATATTATAGAAAAAAGCATGCTGTGAACAGAATATTTTAAATAGATGCAACTATATTTAAACACACATATATACCCATACCATATCTTTTTTTTTTCCTGCGAAGGAACTTATAAAATGAAAAAGAAGCTACTGTAAGAAATGAATTTGGAGAAAAGAAAATGGGAAAGAAAATGTGGCAAGGATGCACGTGGTTGTTGTTGTTGTAGTTGTAGTTGTAGTTGTTAGTAGTGAAGTTGTGTCTGACCCATCATGATCCCATGGACAACATTCCTCCAGGCCTTCCTGTCCTCTACCATCTTCCATTTCAGCTCACACCGACTGCTTCAGTGACTCCATCCAGCTACCTCGTTCTCTGTTGTCCCCTTCTTCTTTTGCCCTCAATCTTTCCCAGCATTAGGCTCTTCTCCAGTGAATCCTTCCTTCTCATTAGGTGGCCAAAGTATCTGAGTTTCATCTTCAGGATCTGGCCTTCTAAATAGCAGTCAGGATGGATCTCCTCTAGGACTGACCAATTTGATCACCTTGCAGTCCAAGGGACTCGTAGGATGCATATGGGCTCCATATTTGTTTAACATACAGCAAATATATAGAAGAGTAGAAAAGCTCACAGATCTTTGAATCAAAATGGGAGCCTGGAACAGTAATAATCTGAGATATGAAAACTGAAGCCACTTTGATAATCAAAACTAAAAAAAATGTGTATGAATTTTTATTTAAGTAAAAAAAAAGAAAAGAAAGTGAAATATCTGGATTAATTAAGAAGACAAAATTAGTATCAACAGCATGCTTAGTGAATTTAAGCAAGAAATTCAAGTGTTTTTTTCCCATTAGGCTCAAGAATAGAGATAATAGAAGAGAAAAGAAATTATCCTAGAGAAATGACAATGATAAATCTACATACAATAATTATTATATCCTTATAAGACGCTGTGTGCCAGTTAGCTCATTCCTGGATTGACTGCCCTTGTCACAGTCACCCCCATCCTGGTCACTTCCCATATAGACTACTGTAATGTGTTCTACATGGAGCTACCTTGAAGGGTATCTATAAGCTTCATTGAGTTCAGGGTGCAGCAGCCTGAACAATTCTGTGTAAGCCTAGGCTTCTGCATGTGTTACCTCTTTTGCGGGAACTGCACTGGCTACCAGTCTGCTTCCAGGCACTATTTAAGGTGCTGGTTATCACATTTAAAGCCCTATAAACCTTGGGGGCAGGCTATTTTTAGGACTGCCTCTCCTCCATTATATCCACTGACCCATCTGAATGAAAAAGGAATATATTGCAGGTCTCATCTATTAGGATGTACATCTAATAAAGGGGAATATTTGTAGCTCAGGGTTGAAATGAGGAGTCTGGTGCTCTCTGAGCTTTTTTTTTTTTTTTTCTTGCAGACATTTCATTACCCAAACCAGGTAACATCATCAGTGCTAGTACGGGGTGTACTGTACATCTGGTGGGACCACAACAAAAGGTCCTTTTCAGCACTGGCCCCTTCCCTATGGAGCATCACTATCCTATGGGTCCAATTGGATCCCCCCCCATCTTGTTGCTTTCTGAGACACACCTAGGACAGTTATGGCAAATCTTTTTGCCATCGCATGCCAGGAGCAGGGGGGGAGGTCACGTATGCACCCCGCCCCTGTGCATGCGCCCCCCCCCACTCCCCCGCCAGCTCCTGGCATGCGATGGCCTATTTTTCTCTCTTTCCAAGCTCCAGAGCCTTTCTAGGAGCTTGGGGAGGGTGAAACGGCCTTCCCCACCCTGTTCTGTCCCCGTATCACGCACACACCCAACCAGCCAGCCGAGGGTTAAATAAACTCTTCAAACACACAACGTCAGTGATAAGGAACTTGGCAGCAACTCCGTGGCTGCCTGCCAAGAGCTTTTACTCCGATAACACAGACAAAAATACACAGTTTGAATAGTCCAGTTTGTAATTAAATCCACGGCAAATAGGTGTTGTGTCCGAAGGTGCAAGTGCCTTGCCAGAGATTAGCTTTGTCCGTCACAGAGTCTGAATGGCCACCACACTCCCTTTTATAGCCTGTGGGGTGTGGTCCAGTGACTCAGCTTAATCTCTGGCACGCCTCCTTTTCTGCTGCTCACGCTTGTCTCTCCGACGCTGGCGTGGGTCCAACCACAATGTTTCTTCATCACTATCCAACGGCTCGGAAACACCTGGCTCCTGGCCAATCTCTTCCCCTTCGGGAGACACCTGAGGCATTGCCAGAGAGGAGGGTCCTGGAGAGGGAGGCCTGGCCACCTCCTCTCCTTCATGTTCGGAGCCTTCTTCCTCCAATAAGATAGGCTCAGAGGATGGAGCCACAACACACTCACCCCCCCGGAGGCCATCCGGAGGCAGGAAATGGGCCATTTGCCAACTTCCGGTGGGCCCAGAAGACCCAAAAGTCAGCTGGCTGGTGCGCACATGCGCACCAGAGCTGAGCTCGCATGCCCTCTGATATGGCTACGCGTGCCACCTATGGCATGTGAGCCATAGGTTCGCCATCATGGACCTAGGATCTGGCTTTTTCCTTATTCTTATTAAAACAAGATAGAAAAGAGATGTAGGCAAACATAGAACTAAGCCCCCCCTCCTTCCTATAAGTCCTGGAACAAAACAATTAATACGCCTATCATACTGTTTCCAAGCCAGGTCTTAGGCATGTTGGCAAAAGGCAAGTAAGTGGCAAAAAGGACAGGAAAAAAACAAAAAATCAGAATGCTCTTTTAGTCAAGCCAACAATAGTTTTGGCTAAATCACAAGATCTTCTATAATAGTCTATGGATTCTCCAAAGACAATTACAATCTACTCTGCTGCCTGCATGGAAACTCAATAATTGCACTCATACTAGTGCCAAATTTAATGTATCCTTTAAATCACAGTTGCAGGCTCCAATTTGACATTTTATCTTGATGTACTGCTTCCAAAAAATCAGTTGGGGATGTGATAATCTAATAAACATAAATGTTAAGATATAAGAATGACTTCTCACATTGATCGATTATAAGACATTCTATTGCAAAGGAAAGTTTCACTCATTATTCATACGAGTGAATAAAGCATTTAGATTTGTACTTATTATTTGATGACTCATAAATTAAATAGGGTATTTAAATATATTTAACAAAGACAAACTGCTTTGTATGTTCTTGATCTTGCTGACCTGAAAGTGGGTGGCTCACTTAGCTGTTTCTGTTAATCTTTGGTTTGTTTGTTGTTAAAATCCTGCAACTCAAAACAAGGTATCATATCCACCACAATATTTTTAACGGGATGGATGTTACAATCATTGACCTATTCCTTTCACATATGTTGAAATATACTGTTCAAGATGGTCGTTATAATTATACATATGAATTACTTTTCTTTGAGATAGTGTCATAATTATGATATGCAATCCATGGATATGCTGAACAGAGAGTTGATGTTTCAATCATCACGTGAATAATACCCTGTTTCCCGGAATATAAGACCCAACTGGAAAATAAGTCCTAGCATGATTTTTCAGGATTCTCGTAATATAAGACCTACCCCCAAAATAAACCCCAGTTAAGATTGTCAGCCAGATGGGTGCATTTAGTACCGCATTTTCCCCAAAATAAGACCTAACCAGAAAATAAGCCCTAATGCGTCTTTTGGAGCAAAAATTAATATAACACTCGGTCTTATTTTCAGGGAAAATGTTATGAAATAGGTAGTCCTCGACGTCTGACCACAATTGAGCTCCAATTTTTTGTTCCTAAGCAAGACAATTGTTAAATAAATTTTGCCACATTTTACCACCTTTCTTGCCACAGTTGTTAAGTGAATCACTGCAGTTATTAAATTAGTAACATGATTGTTAAGTAAATCTGCCTTCCCCATTGACTTTGCTTGTCAAAAGGTCTCAGAAGGTGATCACATGACCCCAGGACACTGCAACCGTCATAATTATGAATCAGTTGTCAAGTGTCTGAATTTTGATCACATGACCAAGGGGATGCTGCAACAGTGGTAAATGTGAAAAATGATTATAAGTCACTTTTTTCAGTGCTGTTGTAACTTCTAACGGTCACTAAGTGAAGTATTATAAGTTAAGGACTATCTGTACATCATTAATGAATAAAGTGTAATAGATATTTTTCATACTTGTGACTTAAAACCAATTTAATTAGAATAAAAAACAACCTTTCTCCATATCCAATAAATTTTACATGGGAATAGAGGTGTCTAGGTGTCCTAAATAAAATCCCAAATGTAAAACAGATACATTATTTTTCAGTATGAATTGGGATATTTACAATCAAGTTAGACTCTTACAGTCAACAATGGTTCACAATAGGCCAGTAAGGATTTAAAAACTATTTCTTGTATGTTCCCAATGTTAACAATTAACTATATTCAGTGGTGGGATTCAAATAATTTAACAACCGGTTCTCTGCCCTAATGACCAGCTGGGTAGGCGTGGCTTGGTGGTCATGTGACCGTGTGGGCGTGACCAACTCAATGTCACTCACCTTGATGGGCACTTCGCCTTAGCTGTTACAATGTAATAAGGGTTAAACCAGTGAGGCAGTTTCTGTAAGGAGGGCAATAAAGATTAGGCTAGAAACAACACCAGAATGTTTCCTTCCTGCCTTCCTTACAGGATTAGCCCTGTAAAGTGGAAAAAAACAAAAGAAGATTTCTTCCAACAACCGGTTCTCCCGAATAGGTGCGAAATGGCTGAATCCCACCACTGACTATATTCATAAATATTTTTGGTTCTACTTATTAACAAATAGCTTTGGTGAAGAGTGAATCGCCAATTCTTTCCTTATCTAGGGAAAAAAAGTGATCTAACAAAGGGGGAGTTGCACTGGGAAAACAGACAGGTTGTTGAAAGGGTTCCTGAAAGACTCTAGAAATAAGATTTGTCCTCATCGCTACATGTCACTACCTATTTTCACATATTGATCCCTCTTGGTGACCAATGCAAAATTGAAGCATCAATTCCAAAAAAAAAGACCTCTGTTTGTATCTGCACTGAGCCAATGTACTCTGAGACTTCAATAATAGGCTAATAAAAAAAGTGTCTGATGGACTGCAAAAGGTATTGGCACTACATCAACAAATTACATAAATCAAATATTGAGTAATGGGCACTTTCAGCTAAATGCTGTTATAAATAAAGGTATGGTCTTATCGGATGGAGATCTTCTGCCTGTCAGCTGCTGATAAAGATTCATTCTGTAAATCACTGTAATTTCCTCTTAGCTGCCAGGATGGAGATTTAATATGGTGATAAAGAAAATGGATGAAAAAAGTGTGTTTTGCTTTCTAAAAGACTTGTATATTTTTATGTACTTATTCCAGAGTGGCGTTTTTAAAAGTTTATGTTCACATAATGCCATTAATTCATTCAAACAGATGATATCCTGTTCTGACACTCCAATAGAAACTCTGCTCTTGGATTTTGACAGACAAATACAGTACCATACAATACATTTTCATATCTGGAGTGCATCTCAGTATATTCAGTGCATACAGTACATACACATAGACAGACAGACAGATGTATTTCTGAGTTGATGGGTGTTGTGGACCATCAGCGGCCTGTGCAGTTAGTAGCTGATTCCGACAGCGAGGAGGCTGGTTTGGTGCTGAGTCAGCAGCCTGTGCAGCTGGCGCTCGAGTCAGACAATGAGGAGGCTGGAGAAGATGTGGTGCCAGAGGCGGGGATTCAGCCAGGGCCTTCAGAACCTCCAGAAACTCCCATAAGTGAAGAGGAAGAAGAGGAGGAGCCTCTTCTCGATGCATGAGCACGCAGAGCTCTTAAAAGGCAGGAGTGGCTCCTCAGGAGGAGGTCTCCTCGAGAGTAAGGCTTGGGGCTAATTGGCCACTCCCCTAGCCAATTTAAGGAAGGCCGACAACTGATGCAATTTGCAGGAAACAACTTCGTTCATATTCCTTTGCGTCTTGATTCCAGAAACGTTTGAATCGGCTCTTGTTTATCTCTTGTCAGTTTTCCTGCAAATTGCTTCTGGGCATTCTGCCAACCACAGTAAAATTATGGTTATCTGAAAGACTGTGCCTCAGAATTGAGTTATTATTCTTTGGATTCTTGTCGGCTGTTAATGAAGTTAAATTAACAGCCCTTGTTCAGAAAAGACTGATTTAAACTGTACTTGTGTTCGAACAACTACTAAGAAAGCTCATTAGTAGTCCTTAATTAGTAAACTAAGGTTTGTACAGACTTTGTGTGTGCTGCGTTCTTTGGGGTCTGTAACTGGGGCAGAACAATGGGACACAGGCAAAAGTATGTTGGCTTGCAAAGAAATTTCTAAATTAGAGACCCTGGCTTGCATAGAATTTTTTGAGCAACCTTGGGTGAAAATGGGCTTTAATTATGCTTGTGGTTTTTTGACCAAAATATATCAAAACTGGCATGGTCTTCACTGTTAGCATAGAATGCTTACCATGACACAAAGTAGGTATGCCTAAAACTGATAGTCAACCTCTTCTCAATCTTATTAGTAAAGGTAAAGGTAAAGGTTCCCCTTGCACATATGTACTAGTTGTTCCTGACTCTAGGGGGCGGTGCTCATTGTTTCAAAGCCGAAAAGGCAGCGCTGTCCGAAGATGTCTCCGTGGTCATGTGGCCGGCATGACTAAACACCAAAGGTGCATGGAACGCTGGTCTCTTCCCACCAAAGGTGGTCCATATTTTTTTACTTGCATTTTGTACGTGCTTTCAAACTGCTAGGTTGGCAGAAGCTGGGACAAGTAACAGGAGCTCACCCCATTACGCGGCACAAGGGATTCGAACCACTGAACTGCTGACCTTTTGATTGACAAGCTCAGTGTCTTAGCAGTGAGCTGGGAAGGTAACAGCTTTCCGTGCACCTTTGGTGTTTAGTCATGCTGGCCACATGACCACCAAGACGTCTTTGGACAGCGCTGGCTCTTCGGCTTAGAAACGGAGATGAACACTGCCCCTAGAGCCGGAAAAGTCTAGCACGCATATGTGGGGTGCTATTATCCATTATCCTTTATCTTTACTTTAGGAAGGGCCATTAGAGTAATGAGCATACATGTTACTATATGTTACATGCACATATATTGGATAACATGTTTTGGAGCAGAATCAAAGGATGTTGACAATCAGAGATGCTACAGATATGTCTTGGATTTAATTAATGGTTATTTATCATTCTCATTTTTCACACATAAGTGGAAAGCAATTTCCTCTGAAACAAAAATAAAATTAGAAATGGCTAAGTAATAATGTATGAAATGAATTTATGTTCATGTTGTTCACATTACTTTTTTTTAAAAAATGTCCCTTGGCCCAAATTATACTATATTACATTTATGCATTCCCGGATCTTCTGCTTTTCCATTTGCTTTCTGAGTACTATTAGGAAGAAAAAAAGTATTTCCTGCTCAGCAGGCTCACACAAAAGATTCCAGCGTCGAAATCAAACTTGTTAAATGAAAGAACTTTTTTTTTAAAAAAAAATGAAGTTGCTTAAGAGAGACAGCAAAGACTAAAGAGTTGTGATTTTATTGTTTTGAAAAAGAAATCACACATTTCATATTATATTTTCTAGCTTCGAGATAGGATCAACATTTTGGATGTACTAAAGTAACACTCGTAATTGCTAAAGGTAAACAGGTTTTTCCCCCTCTCCAACAGCTTTGCTGCTTCTGTTTACTATCCAATTTTACAGAAATTAATTTCAAAAAACAGAGAATTTTTATGAGCAAATATTCTCCACGGGATACAGGTACGGGTTGTCATAATCATAATCTCAGCAACAGGAGAATCCTTTTTGACACAGCCTAATAATAGAGAAGGGGAAATAATCTGCACAGGTAAAATAAAAGAACAAGATTTGGGTTATATGTATTAGGGAAATGACAGCAATCTGTGGCTACAAACAATCCCCAACTCAGAAATTTCACCTGCTTCCATGATGAAAATATTCCATGCCAATGTGGCTAGCTAAGTCTTCATTCACCCACTGCATAGACACATATACATTAGAAACTTATTTATTTGATTTTTATTTAATATATTGTTTCCATCTATCAAACAATGATACATTACTATCCCATGTCCAACACTTCTCTTGTGTCAGCAGTCTCAGTTACACCAGACAGGAAACAGGACCAAATGAACTAAGTCTAAGGTAAAGGTAAAGGTTCCCCTCGCACATATGTACTAGTCGTTCTCGACTTTAGGGGGCGGTGCTCATCTCCGTTTCAAAGCCGAAGAGCCAGCGCTGTCCGAAGACATCTCTGTGGTCATGTGGCCGGCATGACTAAACACCAAAGGCACACAGAACGCTGTTACCTTCTCATCAAAGGTGCTCCCTATTTTCCTACTTGCATTTTTTGCCTGCTTTCGAACTGCTAGGTTGGCAGATGCTGGGACAAGTACTAGGAGCTCACCCCGTTACGCAGCACTAGGGATTTGAACCGCTGAACTGCGGACCTTTCGATCGACAAGCTCAGCATCTTAGCCATTGAACCACTGCCTCCCTTAACTCTACTGTATTAATTTACCACGTCCCTTACAATTCTACTGTATTGTAGGGCTATATTAACAGAATCTTGAGAGACTGAAAATAAAAACTTACCACCACCATTTTGACTGCTTGATCCATTAAGGCGGGTCCTTCTTAAGTGTCTTTCTCTGACCGTTAGGTCACTAGGGGTCCCTGCCTCTTTTGTCTGATTATTTCCTAGGGAGCATCTCTTCCCTCATTCCCCAAAGTCATTTACACATTACATTACACTGGCAACAAGTCAAGGAAGGCTATTCATTGTTGAATATAATGGAGAATAATGGAGTTGCACTGTAAGGTAATCCCAAATTATGTTTTATTATTACAAAAACAACCTTCACCAAAAATTCATCTTTCTTTTTCTGTTCCTTCTCTTATCTAGCAGCATGAGATCACACATTTTTTTTTACATCTTTACAGAAACTATGACTTTACATAAACTATAGCGATGGAGCCCTAGATTCAGTTTAATCCTATCTTCAGTGAACCACGCCAGCTTCATAAATTATTATTTGAAGTTGCAACATGCCAGCTTCATAAATTATCTGAAAATATCGGAGACTGACTACAGTCTGTCCAGGTTGGGAAAGATGATAAAGCAGTTAATCTAAAATGCCTGATTTTAAATTAAAATGGAACAAAAGCTCCCAAATCCACTCCTCTCTATGTGATCAATATGGCTTGACATTAGATGTTCAAATTAGCCTGTTTTCCTATCATTGATTTCTCCACTGGTCATTTTTCTCATGACAAAAGAGAATTACAAATACTCCTAACCAGATTACCCTAGATAGAAGTGAAAACATACATATATCTTATTTATTTCTCCCCCCAAAAAATGTTTGCAAAATATACTTCACCAGCTGTTTCTCATACTTTTATATGAAGATAAGTTTAGCAGATCAAGCTTTGATTTAAGACATTAGAAATATTTTTTAAAATATATTTTATCATTAAGTATATATTTTTCTCATATTTACATTACCTGCTGTTCAACCTAATTACCAAAAACAACAGAGAAAAAAAGTTACTGTAGAATAACTCTAATTAAACTGATTAAAATCGAATTCATTAACTATAGTACAAGCGATTTCCAGAATCGACTAATTTGCAAGCACTACTTTCGATACATGATTGCTTCCTCACTACAGATAGCAGAAGTAAATTAAAGTATTAATATCAATGGAAGTGAGAGACAAACAAAACAAAAAGTTTTTACGATAGTATTCCGTGTCCACTGCCACTTTGAAGGCACAGTGAAACAGTAGATACTTTTTTTAAAAAAAATAATTTTATTAAATATACCTTTTAAAAACATTAGACTTGGTGCGACTTGTCTGGTACATACTTTTCTAGCACTTTTTCTTTCGTGTATATTAAAATATAATATGCATATTCCATATATACTTTTTGTACATTCAATCACACTTCAGTTATATACATATTCCCTTCGTACCTATTCAAATCCAATTTATTCCTATCTAATATTTCTTAATTTAATTTTATTTATTTTTCTCCCCTTTCCTTCACTCTCTTTCTAATTCTCTATTCCTACATTCCTCCTTTTCTCTAGCCAGTTATAAAATGTACTCCAGGTTACACAGAATTCCGATTCATCTTTATCTTTGAGCTCCATTGTTAACCTGTCCATTTCTGCACAGGTCAATATTTTGTTAATTATTTCTACCTCCTGTGGGTTCTCTCTGCATTTCCAATTTTGTGCGAATATCAATCTCGCTGCCGTTAGTATGTGCACCATAAGATATATTTAAAAGTAGATACTTTTAAATTCATATCATGTCCAGTATTAGAGATATTTAGAAATTCATGTAACCTTGCGGATAGAAGGAATCTAGACACAGAAACTCTACCCAGCCAAAAGAGCTGTTTTGGTCATGTTATTTTGGGCATAGGGCAGTGATGGCTAATCTTTTCCGGACTGAGTGCCCAAAGTGAGCACAAGCATGCACCCGAACCCCCATAATGCAATGTGTGCGCGGCCCCCGTGCATGCACCCTGCCCCACATACATATGCATGCACCACACATGTACGCGCACACCCGCAAGCACCCGCCCCCGTGTGTGCGCGCCAAAGACCCAAACACCAGCTGGGCAGCGGGAGGCGTGCACGCATGTGCAGCAGAGCTGAACTGGGGCAATGGCTCATATGCCATCAGAGAGGGTGCCATAGGTTCACCATCATGGGCATAGGGTGTGGAGATTAGGTGAGATCATCACTGTGAATTTGTCTTTCATATGATTGGAATTGGGTCTGACTTTGATTGTCATTACACTTATTTTTCTTACCATGTTTGGCTTAATTAGGTTTCAATCCTATATGCACTGTCCAGAGCTGTAATCAGGAGATGGGCAGCTATATAAATTGATGATTAAAGAAATAACTTCATTTGATTCACAGTCTCCTAGAAAGAAAGTTTTCACTTAGGTATGCTAAGCAATAGACATCGTTGTTGATCTAAGCAAACTTTTTATTTATTTATTTATTTATTTTGTCAAGCACATATTTAATAACAGATATAGGTATAAACATGGTTATTAATACATGAAAAGAGTAAGTAAAAAAGGAATATTAGGACAGGGACGGTAGGCACACTGGGGCACTTATGCACACCCCTTACAGACCTCTTAGGAATTGGGTGAGGTCAACAGTAGATAGTCTGAGGTTAAAGTTTTGGGGGTTTGGAGATGAAACCACAGAGTCAGGTAGTACATTCCAGGCATTGACCACTCTGTCGCTGAAGTCGTATTTTCTGCAATCAAGTTTGGAGCGGTTTACCATAAGTTTGTATCTATTGTGTGCTCCTGTATTGTTGTGGTTGAAGTAGTCATTGACAGGTAGGACATTGTAGTGGATAATTTTGTGTACTATGCAAATTTTGTGTAATATGCAGATTTTGTGTACTATGCAAATTGTGTATTGTGCACAGTAATTCTGAAAGCAGCATCTTTGTTTAATCTGAAATCTTTCTGCTTTAACTTGGAGTGTGAACCAAAATATTTATTTGGAAATATGACTACCTGTATTTATAAATTTTCATTGATCTGCAGAATTGGAGAACATTCTCAAGAATAATACAATAAATGAAGAAAGTGTATAACAACTTTCAGACAAGGTGACAAAATTGAAAATTGGATGTAATGAAATACAATACTCAATATCAGTATAATAATAGTTAATATGACAATTAAAATGTATTATTTTTAAGAAACTGAAATGGATGACTTCTGGTAAATCTCACTCTTCTAACACGACTACTGCTAATAATTTTCATAAATTTCCAGGTTGTTTACCTTTACCCATAGGAGAGGAAAATTCACTGGATTCTTTTCTCATTTTTTCCAGTTTTATTTCCTATAGCAATTTGTAGAAAAATATTATACAGGCAGCAGCATCTACAACACACAACTGTAATGACTAAATGATAGCACACACAGGATATCAGTACTCAAATGCCATCCCTACATTTGTCTCCCTATGTCTGATGCAAAGAAATAAATAATGGCATTTGAATGATGTCATAAATCATTGCCACATATCCTCCCTGCCCACCTTGTGGGTGGCCATTACAGAGGTTCAATTGGCAAGAAGTCTGTGAAAGTTCAGGGGGAAAAGGCACAGGAGGATGAAATGGTAGGGTTGGGAGCAGTGGTGAAATTCAATTTTTTTTACTACCGGTTCTGTGGGCGTGGCTTGCTGGGCATGGCAGGGGAAGAATACTGCAAAATCCCCATTCCCTCCCTACTCCTGGGGGAAGAATATTGCAAAATCTCAATTCCCACCCCACTCTGGGACCAGCCAGATGTGGTATTTGCCAGTTCCCTGAACTACTCAAAATTTCCGCTACCGGTTCTCCAGAACCTGTCAGAACCTGCTGGATTTCACTCCTGGTTGGGAGGGAAAGAGACTTATTTGTATTATTTATTTATTATTTATTATTTATTATTTCACTCCTGGTTGGGAGGGAAAGAGACTTATTTGTATTATTTATTTATTATTTATTATTTAAATTTCTATACCGCCCTTCTCCAGAGTAGGACTCAGGGCGGTGAACAGCCAGAATAAAAAACAATTGAGTATTATACTCAATTGACCATTACTTGTGTGGAGAGAAGAAAGAAATATTGTCAGCATGTATAATGTAAGAATATGGCTTCTTGAAAGACGTTATTTTTTAAAAAAAAATATATGGGTTATTTCTTAGCATAAGGCTGACCCTCTATCACCCAATTAAATAAAACTAAAAAAAAGAATAGTTTTCTGCCAAATTACAATACAGACTCAAGTTTGTAAACAATATTTTAGAAAAAAAAATCCAATAGGAAAATGGTCATATTTTTTTTAACTTTCTTTTCCCATCTGTCACTGGTAAGACATAGGTGCTGTGGGCTAATTAAATGTTAATGAAATCTAAATAATCTGCTGGTCCTAAAGCATTAGCCAAGCACAGTAACTGCTGAACAGCTGTTGCTGTTTGACAAAAACTACTTCAGTCAGCACCTTCAAATAGATATGAAGATCTGGACTTGGTGATGCATTTATGCATAATGTATTTCAGAAGAACCTGTAATTATTTTTGCTTGAATTACAGGTTAAATGTCTCCATTGTGGAAGAAAGAAGAAGTTTGACAACAGAAACATAAGGTGGGAAAAGGTTTTCAATGACATTTTGAAAAATAAAGTATTTCATTTACACATATTGCTCTTATTTTTACTTTTCAAATTCACCATGTATAGTACAGTATTGAACTACTAGATCGGGACTAAAGATCTAATCAAGTCCCCACTTGATCAAGCTCAACTGATGGCTTTGGCCCATTGGCTCTTTCCAGGGGTGGGCTGCTGGGGGTTTGCAGGGGTTTGGGAGAATCTCTAGCTAAGATTCTGTGCAGTTCGGAGAACCCCCAAATCCCACTCCTGGCTGGCCTTGCCCGCCCCATCCCACCCCTCCCAGGAGTCCCCATGCGGCCCATTTTGGATGCAGGTAAGTGTAGGGCATGTGCGGAAGCTCGGGGTGGATGAAAAACAGGCCTATCAGAAGTTCGGGAAGGCCGGAAATGGGCTTCCTAGAGGGCCTCCGGAGCCTGAAGTGGCCGTTTTTGCCCTCCCGGAGGCTCGAACAAAGCCTCCGGAGCCAGGGGAGAGCAAAAATGCCCCACTCCCAGTCAGCAACCGGGCAGAGAACCTCTTGCTAAAATTTCTGAAGCCTACCCCTGCCTCTTTCTCAGTGGAACCAACCTCACAAACTTGTTGTGGAGATAAAAAGAGGGTAACTTCCTAGTTTAATTTATTGATCTGTTGACTGAGCAGGCTAGAAGTTGAAGAACCTGTAAATAGTTGTACCTACACAATGGAGCAAAAGGGCTAGCATTTCTGTGTTGCCAGTCTCGTTGCCTTCTACTTATCCTCACAATGATATAACAATTCACTTGTTTAAAATTAAGAAAGCTTACCCAGAACAGCTTGAAGTTTTTGCTGTCTTTAAAAAAAAATCCACCTCTATTAGTACAATTATGCAAACTTTCACACTCTCTTGTTTTAGAGCTTATTCCACAAACCAAAATAATTACTTTCTCCTGAGAATAAAAAAAAAAAAAATCCAGACAATAAATAAAGGCAGGATGACTATGAACCAGCATGTCACCTAATACTTCCTAGCCAAAAAGCATGGGTACATATATTTTTATATGTTCAACTTTATGGCCGTTGATTCTATCCTTACAGGAAAAGTCTGGTGGACGTTGTTTCCTTAATGTTAGAGCAGGGCTTATGTTGCTTAGTCAGGTATTGCCTGAACACAGTTACACAAGTTAGGTGATACATTAGCAGCATCGCTCTGCTGATATCTCAATTCAAAAAGGGGGGGAAAGACTATATTGTGGGCCATATCGTCTTCAGTATTAATGTGAAAGCAACTCTCAGCTTATTTAACCACCTCAATCAAAGTAGAAGGAGCCACAGTGGTGCAGTGGTTAGAGTGCAGTACTGCAGGCTACTTCTGCTGATCACCAGCTGCCAGCAGTTTGGCAGATCGAATCTCACCAGGCTCAAGGTTGACTCAGCCTTCCATCCTTCCAAGGTGGGTAAAATGAGGACCCAGATTGTTGGGGGCAATAGACTGATTCTGAAAAATGCTTAGAGAAGGTTGTAAAGCACTGTGAAGCAGTATGTAAGTCTAAGTGCTATTGCTAGTGCTAGAATTCCTCTTTCCTAAATTTAAAATTAAGATAAGGGGTAGGCAACGATGCCCCTTTTATGACCTGTGGACTTCAACTCCCAAGAATTCCTAAGCCAGTAAGCTCAGGATTTCTGGGAGTTGAAGTCCACAGGTTGTAAAGGGGCTATTGTTGCCCACTTCTGGACTAGACAGTTGCCTGCCTTTGTTTATGCTGAAGATGCAGCAAATTTCGCTATAACTCTAGTTGGATTTAAACCTCCTATTATAAGGAGGAAAGGCTCACAGTCAATATTACAAATGCAAAGCCATGATTTTCATGAAAGGACTTAGATATCGCAAGTACTGAAGCTGATAAATATAGAGCAGGTTTCATTCTTTAAAAAACTCAGCATAGTTTTCCAACCCTCTGAAATCTACAACTAAGCTAACTTTCTGACAAGGCCATCATTGTGCTAAGATTATACCGGGCTGCTTTCACACTAAAGGAAGCAAAAACATACAGCTGCCTAAACTCTTTGAAGCCAAATCCATCTGTCAGTTCTCAGGTATGAACATATAATAACTTAAAACTCTTAGACATCATATCCAGTCCAGAATCGTAACAATGCCTTTCAAGATCTTTCCTGGGTTTCAAAGGGAGCACTCCACCTAAACTGGGATTTTCTCTGCTGGCATTACCTGCTGCTGGTGCAATGGAATGCAAGAATAATTGAAAGAGAGAGGAGGAAAAGTCACAGATAGTCTTGTAAGAAAAATCTGAGCCCAAAGGAGAGATGGGATGGACAAAGCAACACAGAATTAACTGGCTTTTCTTGAATGTAAAGGGGAGGGGAGAAGCCAGTGGTGGGTTGCTCCCAGTTCGGTCTGGTTCTATAGAACCGGTAGTAAAACCAGCGGGAGGCTCCGCCCACCCGCCACAACGTCATCATGGGTGAGCTGTGCATTTGCAGAAGCTTCTGCATGGGCTCCCGCTGCAAATCAGTAGTAAAGTAAGTGGAACCCACCTCTGGGTGAAGCACTTCAGACTTGCAAGCATCTGTTACTGTAACCTTACAATAAAGGTAATATTAATATTGTTGGTTTTGATTTCCTGTTCTTCGCTATCTTGAAGGGCTGCCAGCAAGATAGCAAGCTGGATGCCTGTCACAGTCCTGAGATAGACAGATTCAACTTTTAAAAGCAAAGAGCCTTTTTCCTGTAGCTCAAGATGGGGATTGTAACGTAGTCAAGGGTCAGCAAGGGTCAAAACCAAGATTCCAACAAACAGATCACAATTCCAAGGGAAAAGATGAGAGATATGGCGAGATTGAATCCAGAGTTCAAAGCATGTCACAAGAAGTTAAACAGGACAAAGCTGAAGCTTGAAAAGGGGTTCAAAGCATTTTCTCTCAAGGAGAGTGGCCAATAAATAAGCTAGCATCTAAGTGCACAACTGAGGTATATTACTCCTTAGAGCCTGCTCTCCTGCCAGCCCACTTCTTGGCTAGTCTATGTAATCTACAGAGCTCAGCTCTCTGCTCCTCCATTTTTAAAGCAAGTCTCTGCATGGAGTAGAAAGAATGAACTTCAGGGACTCGGAGGTTGTCAGTGGGTGCAGGCAGGTGTCAGGCCTGGAAGCCATCTTTTGCATTGGATCTTCAGGCCTACCACATTTACTACTGTGGGAAACTGGGAGTGGGGATTGTATGGAGCTTGGGTGATATATAGTCATAATAACATTCCTTTCTCAGAGAGTCAAGGACATCTTGCCCTGCACTTGGAGGGCTGGAACTGGGAGGCATCTCCAGTTGGGACGGTGCTTGATTGGACCATGTGATGGATATATGGGTGCTGGGTAGGGACTTGGACTTTCCTTTGGGTGCGGAAAACCTGGAAGCTTTCAGATTCGGGTTTTCCCAGATGTGCCAATATGACGTCTCTAATAAAATGGAACTTTGAAGAACTTCAAGCCTCGGAGTCTTTTTTTATTGGGGGTGTTCCTTGGAACCCTGACAGCAGGAAGTCCTCCTGAGGGTTTGTTGGAGCAATTGGCATCATGATTGCCCCTTTAGGGCTGTTATTTCTCAAAGCTCTTGCCTCTACTTCCTCCTCCTCATCCACAGAAGAGGAGTCCAGCAGGGTCATAAAAATAAGATGATCACACTGGAATCCACATATACCAGCTCTACCTCAAAATTAACTTTTTTGGTGAGTCCTTGGTCTCCATGATCATGCTGGATAATTTGTTAATTCTTTCTGAAAAACTAGAATAGAGAATAATTTAGGCCAGTGTAGCTTCTCATGTCCAGCTCTTCTAGCCATGTATCAATTAAGAGCTGGAGCTGCCATCTAGCAACAGATGTCGATATTGTTCTTCAGCCAGATCAGGGCAACATAGGCAACCAATACTGGGAAGATATAAACAAGTAATCCTTCATAGCTACAAATTACCTATTCAATAATACCTGCCAGTGCACTGTAGAATTTTTCTTCCCTTTAGTCTGCAATAGGAGAGGGAAAGTATATTTGTTTGTAGACTGAACCTGTGCAAGGGTTCTCTGCCCAGTTGCTGGGTGGGCATGACAATGGTGGGTGTGGCCTAGTCGGCCTCCTGCACCACGGCAGGGGGGGTGTTTTTGCTCTCCCTGGGCTCCAGAGGCTTTCTTCGAATCTCCGGGAGGGTGAAAATGGCCTCCCCAGGCTCCGGAGGCCCTCTAGAGGTCGGCCCAAACTTCCGGTAGGCCTGTTTTTCACCCTCCTTGAGCCTCCGTGCATGCCCTGCACTTACCTGCATCCAAAACGGGCCACATGGACTCCTGGGAGAGGCGGGGTGGGAGGGGAGGGGCCAGCCAGGAGTGGGATTTGGGGGTTCTCCGAACTGCACAGAATCTTAGCTAGAGGTTCTCCCGAACCCCTGCGACCCCCAGCAGCCCACCGCTGTTTCATAGAGACTGTAAACAAATTACTGTTTGATTCCTCCCCCTGATTCTACCAGTATCTCTCCTAAATTAGTGTACTTCAGTGGACATAATCATCCAGACCTATTCAATGCAATTCTCTTTGAGTGACTATATAGGCAATTGTACTGCATATGAATTAAATGTTTATGGTTGCCAGGTCATAGCTGTCTTTAAAACACCTGGACTCTTTTTCCTTGAGGAAAAAGATGTTTCACTTCCCATCCAGGAAACTTCATCAGTTCTTTGAGATGCATATGACTTACTTTCAACCTTGTAGCTTTGGCTATCCAAATGTATATACATGCAAAGTCACATCATCTAAAAATTAAGATATGGATTGACATTATCATTTAGCAACTGAAATCTTTAACTATGGCGTAGCAGCAGAGACAATTGTTCCAGATTTCAGGAAATAAAGATCATTTGAAGCTAAAATTAGCATTATACCAAGAACACAGAGAATTAATTTTTATCCTGCTGCTTAATTGTTCATATCAGGAAAACATACTTATGAAAACACTGAAGAATTTAATCATCAATATGCCAACCACACACATGCATTTCCAATTTACACAGAGAGAAATTAAAAGAGGAAAATATTATGAAGAGACTAGTGTTTAAATCAATTATAAGTTTCAGCTTCTTTGATGTTACATTATTATGGGAGGTGATGTTTCCAGAGGAAATCATGGCAAATGGAAGAAACAATTTTGATTTATTCTACATGAATAAATGTACAATAAATGTTGCAGTTCATTATGTATAATATAAAATTTCACCAAATGGGAATTTTGCAAGTCTGTGGGTTTATATATGTGATACGCCTTCTGTTAAAACATTGTATACACTGATATTTCTGAATATTCAATTAATTACTTTTTCAAAAGCATTTCATATTCAGGATTTTTTTTTAAAAAAAAAAATCTTTTTAAAGAACCCTGGTGTTAATGTAGTTAGTGCAGGCATTTTGGAAATTACAAGGGTGAAAGAATAAATATCAAGAGAGTATAACTGTAGAGCCAACTTACTAGTGGTAGAAATTTGGCAACCTGCTCTTAAGATAATGCACAATGATAATATGCCATTGTTATAAATCCAACTCCTAGTGAGTGTGTTGAAATCCAGTAATATCAACTCCAGCTTTTGAATGTGTTAAGATAAAACGTGAATGGTGTACTCTTTCTACTTTGACCTCCAATGTGCTATTTATGTGTCATGTCTCTGTGGACTCAATCCATGCCATTTTCTGCAAAGCAAATAAGGAATACCAATGTGTTCTGATTTTTGTAATTGTACTAATGCTGGGAAAATGTAACTGAGTGGGAAGAAATAGCAACGAAGAAGGAACAGCATCAAACTCCAAACATTATGAGTGGGTTTAGACCAGTGGTAAAATCCAATTTTTTTTACTACCGGTTCTATGGGTGTGGCTTGGTGGCTGTGGTGTGGCTTGGTGGACATGGCAGGGGAAGGATACTGCAAAATCTCCATTTCCACCCTACTCTGGGGCCAGCCAGAGATGGTATTTGCCGATTCTCCAAACTACTCAAAATTTCCACTACCGGTTCTCCGAACTACTCAAAATTTCCGCTACCAGTTCTCCAGAACCTGTCAGAACCTGCTGGATTTCACCCCTGGTTTAGACTTTATAGCATAGACATATAGTTTTGTGGATCAATAGTTCATTTGCAATCTGTGATACCTCCCTATCTAACATAGCACTGCACAAATAGGAGGTCATCTCATCTTATACCATATCAACTGGGCAGGTAATGCATCTCTGCAAATGGAGAACCTCCTTCACTATAACACCTATCTTGGCAACAAGTGTCACTGTTGAACTCCCCTAACCATATGGATATTTTTGTTGTTCTTACGATTTTCCTAATATTTAGTGGGAATAAACATGTCTATAATACAATCTCTTATTTCATGTCCTACACTCTGGGAAAAGGGAAAACTGATCTCGACCACCTTTTATGGGGCATGCTATCATATTCCCCATCCCATCTTTCCTTCGAAAGGTGAAACATTCTCAGTTTCTTTGAGCAACTTCGCACAACTTCAGATCATCAGATGATGATCCATGGTGGTGCAGTGGTTAAAATGCAGTACTGCAGGCTACTTCTGCTGACTGCCGGCTGACTGCAATTTGGCAGTTTGAATCTCACCGGACAAAAGGTTGACTCAGCCTTCCATCCTTCTGAGATGGGTAAAATGAGGATCCAGATTGTTGGGGGCAATAGGCTGACTCTGTAAACCGCTTAGAGAGGTCTGTAAAAGCACTGTGAAGCAGTATATAAGCCTAAGTGCTACTACTATCATTTTTTTTTTGTCCTTCTCTGCATCTGTTCTACTTTGAATAGTTCATACATAACCTAGTCAGAACAGGACACAAGGCCAAAGTTGGATGCAATTTTACTGACCAGTTGAAAATAAAATAAAATGATTATGTCTCATGATTTTGAAATTATACATTTGTACACATATCGCTTATTGATATATACTCAAATGCTATTCTGAGATCTTTTCAATAAGCACTATCACCACCACCTATCCTAAACCTACACAATTATTTTCCCCCTAAATAAAGAACTTTATATTTGTCTCTGTTGAATTCTATTCTATTATTTTCAATCTATTTCTCTATAAACTATTAAATTTAGCCATTCCTGATATATATCCCCAGGTTGTTTTCAAAACAAATGTCAATCAGGACAGGGTACAATATTACTGTTGGTATCAATTGTGTATTTATATGGAACAAAAAAAGAAAAAAGAAAGAAAAATGATTCAAAATTCTCCAAGACTCAAAAGGAAGAGGTGGATTAGCATTTTCTAATCTCCTATTCTATTATAGAGCAAACTGCCTATTATGGATAAGAGAATAGTTAAAATATCCAAACAGCAGGGCACCAATTATGGAAGAAGCAGATGTCCCAATTGGACTTCATAGATGTCTATGATATGAAGAATTAAAAAATCTGAAAGGACATATAGATGATTTTTTTTAAAAAAGAGTGTGAAAACTTGTATAAGTCACGTTATGTCTGGCAATCTCACCATCACTATCAAAGTCACTATCAAACACTTTTACACAAAGGTCAATTACAAACAGAAAATATTTAATTAGAGAAGTTAATATGGTATATCTCAGTGATGGCTAACCTTTTTGTCGCTGTGTTCCGAAAGTACATGCATGCAACAGTGCATGTGCATGTATGTGCACCCATAATACAATGTGTGTGCGATCCTCGGTGTGCGCCCTACCCCCCATGCATGTGCACCCAACCCCCCGCTGGCCCGACACACCTGCACATGCGTGCACCACCACCACCCCCGCGCCCCCCCCATGCATGGCAGAGACCCAAAAACCAGTTGGCTGGTGGGAGGCACACGCACATGAACAGTGGAGCTGAGCTGGGCTGATGGCTCAGGTGCCCACAAAGACAGCTCAGTGTGCCACCTGTGGCACGTGTGCCATAGGTTCACCATCACAGGTATATCTGAATGCAAGGAACAGAATAAAAATATGACAAAGGTAGTTCAAGGAAGGAAGGAATTAATTATGGTTAATGTATGTGCAAATAACTGGAAAAATAAATGTTATCTTAAAAAGAAAGAGACCTTGAGAAAGACAATCAAACTTGAAATGGTTAAATATGGCCAAAATCACTTATTAGGATGACTTTACAATTTGTCAGTAAAATAAAACAGATCTAAAGCTGCATGATAAAATTGATGTAAAACTTCAACAATGCAATCAGATAAAAAAAAAAGAAATAAAATTTACTCCGCATTATAATTTAAGAGAAAATTGGTAAGATTTGCAAATGGTATGAAATGCCATTTACAATTGCCAAGATAGACAAAGCACATAATGACAAATGCTAGAAATGTCACAATAAAGATGACACATTTTACCACATGTGGTGCTAGGTTGAAAAAAATAAAAACCCCTCAAAAATACTGGAAACAAATCAAAATATTAAAGAACAAACGAACCTGAAAGTAAAAATTGAATTGAAACCACAGTTATTTTTATTCAGTCTAATTCCAGAAAACATAAATGGAAAACATCACAATTCACGATGATATATGTTGACAGGTGTGAGAACAAACTTGGCACAACACTGAACAAGAGACACTTTGCCAATAATATTAGATTGGAGATGAAAATAGAAAAATATGTTGCCATGGCAAAATTGATGGTATTATATCCACAATAGAAGTTAGCCAAATTCAAGAAGGAATGGATTCTTTATATGCAACCAATTACACAAGGAATCTCAAAAAATGAGACAAAAAGGAAAAGAAAAACAAGAAAGACAAATATTATTTAATATAGGGTTAATTAAGACCTAGGAGTCAAAACAGGACCAGAATTAAATTCCAATGAGTTATCAAGCCAAATCTTTAACTAAGGTTTAATGGATGCTTGATATACATTTGTAAAATGTGTTCAGTACTCCTTTGGTAACCAGCCTTGCTTCTTGGTAGTTGAGAAACAACAAACATGTACCGTGTTTCCCCGAAAATAAGACCCTATCTTATATTTTTCTGAACCCTGAAATAAGTGCTTGGCCTTATTGCCATGCACTCAAAAGCCCGATTGGGCTTATTATCAGGGGATGTCTTATTTTGGGGGAAACAGGGTAGCACTAAGTCCTAATTTTCTTCAGCATTCTAGAATAAATCACAACTGACTGGGATTTCACACTACACTGACATAAAAAGAAGCTTTCTAAACTAGAATGGTTAGGTTCAGACAACACATAAAAACAAACGATGCAAACAGCTATGGCATAGTGTTATGCATGAACCCAACTAACATCCTATCACAGAAATCAGTTATAAATTGAAGTTTATCTCATTCTTCCTGGTATAAATCATGTTTTCCCCAAGAAGTAGCACTGCAAGACATTACTATTCTACAGTCACCTCCAAAATGCAATGCCAAAGGAGGGATGTTGATTGCTTTTCATAAAATCACTACACAAAAGGAAAAATGGATGTATGATAATAGCCTTATCATGCAAAAGGCATGTCCCGCTCCTCTATTCCTTCTTCATACTGCTCTACATTTGGCTCACTTTAACAAAGGGAAATATAGGCATAAATGAAGCACAAACTTGTCATCTGAATCAAGGGAAATGTACAAAATAATTGTTATTCTTATATTTCAATTTCTATGTGAGTACCAGTAGTTCATAAATTTAATTACAGATTCTCATTTCGATAACAGTGACAGAAACATTGTTTTCAAAGACACTTTCTTAATGCATATCAGCACTGAACAAGATTTCACTTTTAACGATGTTTAACGACACCCTTATTACAATGTCAAGAACAAAATGAAAAGTGGGTAAGGTTTCCTCTAATTATGACTTTGGGTACACTGAGTTTGGCCAAAACAAAAATAAGTTACTGTATTTTCCGGAGTATAAGACGCACCTACCTTTTTTGGTGAGGAAAAGAAGAAAAAGAAATCTCCCTCTGTCTCTGCCTCTGAGCAATTTTGCCTCATTGCAGCAAACAGCCTGCTTTACTTTCATTGTTGTTTTCAGCATAGCTTGATTAGCACAAGGAAAAAAAAAATCTGTTCCAGCAATTTACCTCTTTACAGCAAGGAGCAGAGCCCTGCACAAAACAGCTGAAAGCAAATCAGATGAGAGTCCAGAGGCTAATTAGACTGTGCTGAAGCTGAAAGGAGCTGTTTTTTTCTTGCTGTTTGCTTGAAAGGAGGTAACTGCTATGAGGCAGAGGCCAAAGGGTGGGGGCCAGTGGGTGGGCGAGGCTACATTTGGTGTATAAGACACACCTAAATTTTCACCCCCTTTTAGGGGGGGAAAAGGTGCATCTTATACTCTGAAAAATACAGTACGTACCATTAGGGTGGGAGGGGAGTGCATTTTTCAAATAGGTGGTGTCAGAAAGAAAAATAATGGAAGGGAAAAAAAGCATCTTGACAAGGATCTTGAGAGTCTAAAATATACTCTCTGTAGTAAGAATGGTGAAATAGAGAAGAAAGTAACCTTGATGAAACATCGTTTCTGGCAAGGTGATTAGGTGGTGAGGAAAAGAATGCATATTGTCGAGTGCAAATCCCTAAACGGAGCCCTTCCTTTCATGATGCACAGATTTTTCAGGAGGGACAAAAATTAAAAGATGGAATTAGAGAGGTTTTTCTCTAATGCCACTCATCCCCTCCAGCAATATAGTTAACACTAAAAAAAAAAAATCAAAAAAAAAAAATCTTTGATTTAAGGTAGTATTGTAAGTCAGATCAGTTTTCACTCAAACTTCAACCAATATGGAAAAAAATACAAGATATCTCTCTCTAATAATCCATGCAGTTTAAACTATAAAGACTTTGTACAGTTTCATATCTTAACACTGGCTTTGTTGTATACCACCATGATTTTGCAAATCAACTTTCCTAGAATCATAAGGCTGGAACGGACCTTGGAGGTCTTCTACTCCAATCCCCCTGTTCAAGGTAGGAACCTTATTTATTTATTTATTAGTCGCATTTCTATGCCGCCCAACTCCCTACGGAGTCTGGGCGGCTTATGCCATCCTGATCGAATGGTTGTCCTGTTTATTTTAAAAAAACTTGTAGCAATGGACCTCCCACAATCACAGGAAGCAAGCTATTCCATTGATTGTGCTCACTGTTGGAAAATGTCTCCTTACTTCTAGGTTGGCGCTTTCTTTAACAGGTTTCCACCCATTGCTTCTGGTCTTGCACCCATTGCACGAACTCAGGGAGCTCAAACTGTCCAAGGAGCTGCTGATCCAATTCTACAGAGGAATTATTGAGTCTGTCATCTGCACCTCTATAACTGTCTGGTTTGGTTCTGCAACCCAACAAGACAGACACAGACTCCAGAGGATAATTAGAACTGCAGAAAAAACAATTACTACCAACCTGCCTTCCATTGAGGACCTGTATACTGCACGAGTCAAAAAGAGGGCTGTGAAATATTTACAGACTCCTCGCATCCTGGACATAAATTGATTCAACTGCTACCCTCAAATGATGCTATAGAGCACTGCACATCAAAACAACTAGACACAAGAACAGTATTTTTTCCTGAACTCTGCTAAACAAATCATTCCCTCAACACTGTCAAACTATTCACTAAGTCTGCATTACTATTAATCTTCTCATTGTTCCTATCACCCATCTCCTCCCACTGCATGACTGCAACTTTGTTGCTTGTATCCTTACGATTTATATTGATTGTTTCCTAGTATGATTTGATTGCTTATTTGTACCCTATGACTATCATTAAGTGTTGTACCTTATGATTCTTGATGAATGTATCTTGTCTTTTTATGTACAGTGAGAGCATATGCACCAAAGACAAATTCCTTGTGTGTCCAATCTCACTTGGCCAATAAAAAATTCTATTCTATTCTATTCTATTCTATTCTATTCTATTCTATTCTATTCTATTCTATTCTATTCTATTCTATTCTATTCTATTCTATTCCATCCCTATTCCTATTCCTATTCCTATTCCTATTCCTATTCCTATTCCTATTCCTATTCCTATTCCTATTCCTATTCCTATCCTACCCTACCCTACCCTACCCTGATCTTGTCCTCAGGAGAGTAAGTCAGTCCCCTCTTCTTTGTGACAGCCCCTCAAGTACTGGAAGACAGTTAGCATGTCCTCCCCAATCCTTCTCTTCAATAGGACATACCTAGCACCCTCAACAGTCCATCATATGACTTAACCTCCAGATCCTTTTTCATCTTTCTTCACACTTTAATTTGTCCAAGCAGAAATACTACTTCCCTAATCATGATGATGATGCCCTAATAGATGTATATCTTGGATACCTTTATTTATTTATTTATTTATTTATTTATTTATTTATTTATTTATTTATTTATTTATTTATTTATTTATTTATTTATTTATTTATTTATTTATTTATTTATTTATTTATTGTATTTCTATACCGCCTTTCTCCCGTAGGACTCAAGGCGGTGTACAGTCAAGAAAAATATAGATACACAAACATCATAAAATTGCTAATTAAAATTATTATTATAACATAGTTTGGCCCAATTAAATAGAACCTAAAATTAGATAACATTTTAAAAACATTCACATGTTCATATGTTTAGCCCTGCTTGTTGGAACATCAGGGTTTTGAGGGCATGGCGGAAAGCACGGAGATCAGGGATATTTCGTATCTCAGTTCATTCCAAAGGGTTAGAACCCTCACAGAGAAGGCCCTCCCTCTGGGAGTCGCCAGTCGGCATAATTTGACCGACGGTACCCTGAGTAGTCCCTCCCTGTGAGAACGAACTGGTCGGTGGGAGGCTATTGGTGGCAAAAGACGGTTATGAGGTTAAGGTTTGGTATGTTTTTTTTTTCTCAAATTTATCTAACGTAGTAATTGTGCAGACAAAAAAAATCCTAATCCATCCACAATTACTTTCCACAAATATGCCTAATAGATTTCTGCCTAATGCACAAGGATGTTATTCACAGTGGGTTCATATTTTCATTTCCTGCTAGCAATAATGAAAGGTTCTTACTTTAGCATATTGCAGAAGAGCAGAAAGCTTCATCAACCACCCCCGTACTCAGTCCTGCAAACACCCTTTTGTCTTGTTTGTCAGAAAAATTCCTGAATGACTTCCACAGATATTATACACGCCTAAAGCTTAGAGCTGTCATGAATTAGGTTATTTGCTAGAACTTTATTTGCAGTTAAAATAGGCCTTTACCCATCCATTTATCAGCTTTATGTTGATAGGGACTTTTTGAAGAAAAAAAAAAAAACACCAAAGCACAATCTTGAGGGATGCTCAATATTTCTAAAAGCAGTTCAATATCAAAAATTAACTCTTTTTCTTTAGTGAGAACCAGATTGCTTTAAAATATAATGAAATCTTTATCTGCATAAAAATAGACAAATTAAATGATCTCTTTGAAGTCAATGCCTTTACTAGCCCTGCTGACCTTTTTTACTGGAATTAAAGCTTATGTGTTTGTGCCATTCAATTTTTCTATAAAAACTACCTTTCAATTTGAATTTAAGTACTTCCGTTCTCTCACTCTTTCACAATGCTGTGGCTAAGCCGCTTTGGAGCGATCCCTGCTGTTACCTGAAGAGTGGAGCCATTAGTTTATATCTACTTTGGTTTCCTTCCAATTTACTTAATTAAATATCGATAGATTGCATTCTTTCTTTAGACGGGCCTCAGCAACCTCAGTTGAATTCAGGAAGTATTGATCTAGTCCTTTGTTTTCTAAAAAAATAATAATCAGTAGCTGAAACTGATTTGAAAGAGTAAATGCTTCTCCTAAAGGAGTTGTGTATGGATCAGGGATGGGTTCTACTTACCTTTACTACCAGTTCGCAGCGGGGCCGCACGCTCTTCTGCATATGCGCAGAAGCGTTTTGGTGACGTCAGGGTCAGTGGGCGGAGCCTCCCGACGGTTTTACTACCGGTTTTATAGAACTGGTGCGAACCAGGGGCAACCCACCACTGGTATGGATGCTTGGACAAAATGCTTTGTAACCTTTGCTTTCTTGATGCTTTAAATCCAAGAGGAGCTGGGAAACCAGTCGCATCCTTAAAACAAATATTTCTGAATGTAGATGATTTTTAAAATGCTCTAATCGAGCACCTTCAAGATGAATTAGAAAGCTGGAGAAAATGACTAGCCAGGACTTCAGAATTTTGCACAGCACAGAAGTGATTTTAGTACTAAACTCAGGGGTGAAATCTACTTACCTTCCATACCGGTTCGGAAGCGCATGCACTGCGGGTGTGTCACATGCGCACGCAGACCTTATGCGCAAACGCAATACCTTATGCACATGCGCAGAAGGTAAAAAACACATTACTTCCTGGTTAAAACCAGGAAGTAATGACACATGGGGCAGGTGGGCGGAGCTTTGCTCCGCCATCGCTACCGGTTCACCGAACCACCGGCCAAGATCGCTACCAGTTCAACTGATCTGGTCTGATCCGGGAGCATTTCACCCCTGACTAAACTAAACAGTACAAGGACTCATTAAGGCTGTGCAGTACTTTAATGTTTCAGAGGGTGCAATTGTGCTCAAGTAGCATCTGTTACCAATTTCTTAAAGCAACTTCATCTCTTCCTAAAATCACACAGCTCCTGCGGGAGGGTAAGTTTGGTTTAAGGGGTCACCAATAAGTCCTAAGTGTGAGTACACACATGCTGTGAAGAACCTTTTTAAATCTCTGAAACAGGAAAGTAAACAGATAGTGCATGGTAAATGACTTTTTTTTTTTTTGCTTTAATTTATATGCCACCCTTCTCCGGAGACTCAGGGTGGCTTACAATGTGTTAAGCAATAGCCTTCATACTTTTGTATATTTTATACAAAGTCAGCTTATTGCCCCCACAATCTGGGTCCTCATTTCACCTACCTTTGAAAGGATGGAAGGCTGAGTCAACCTTGAGCCTGGTGAGATTTGAACTTGCAGTAATTGCAAGCAGCAGATGTTAATAACAGTGCTTTAGTCCACTGTTCAACAGGCTCTTCACAAGAATGCCCAGTCTAAGTCCAGGGCTTATTCTGTGTGGTCTACAGGTCTACAGCAGGACTGTCAAATTCCTGGGCCGCAGGCCAGATGCATCATGCGTTGGTCACACCCATACCTGGTTTTAGCAAAAGGGAAAAAAGTCCCGATACATCACATGACAGCACCATGACGACATGATTTTGACACCCCTGGTCTCCGGTATATACCGTGATCACAGCTGTACTGCATTTCCTGTCCTCTCCCTCTTCTCTCCATTCAGCTAATTCAGCTACATATTCAAACCAGTGGTGAAATTCAATTTCTTTTACTACCAGTTCTGTGGGTGTGGCTTGGTGGGCATGGCAGGGGAAGGATACTGCAAAATCTCCATTTCCACCCCACTCCAGGGGAAGGATACTGCAAAATCCCCATTCCCTCCCCACTTCTGGGGTAAAGATATTGCAAAATCTCCATTCACACCCCACTCTGGGGCCAGCCAGAGGTGGCATTTGCCGGTTCTCCGAACTACTCAAAATTTCCGCTACCGGTTCTCCAGAACCTATCAGAACCTGCTGGATTTCACTCCTGATTCAAACCAACAAAGTTACAATTGCTGTATATATATATTTATTTTCAGTGCCTCAATCCAGATTTTGGTAGCACCTTTGGCATGTCTCACTTTTAAAGCAGTTGTCAAAAATATAAGTAAAATCCTTTTTTGATGTCACACCTGTCTATCTTACTAAGAAATTCACACCATAACAGACTATCCATTTAATACTTGTTTTTATGGGGAAAAAAATAAAATGAACACCTCCTCTGCTTGCCCTCTCATCTAGCAATAAAGTACATTATAAAAAGTGGACACTTAAGCAAAAGGAACTAAGATTTTCAAAATGATAAAGCTAGGTTCGCATTAGTTAGCCTTTTAAAATTCAGTAGAAAAATAAACAGTTGTTGCTTATGTTCATACACCAGCAAGCTATCAAGTTTAAACATGAATTTTAAGAGTTTGGGTCACATAGAATAAAATGGCTAATTCCATTACTTTTTGTATTATTTTATCCTCTAATGGCGTATCTTCCGATTTCCACATTTGTGCGAACATGATTCTTGCAGCTGTGCGGAGATGGACAGGCTTACCAAAAAAATACAGGAAAAGGAAGATACAGAGTACTATCTAGTTTGGCAACGATGGTACGAATGGCTAGAGAAAAGGAAAATGAAATAAGAAAAAATCAAAAGGACAGGAAGGGAATACCAACCAAGGAAACAAAAATTAAGAAATAATCTTAAAATATTGTTATGTAATGAAGGATGTATATAGATATATAGATATATATAGAAATATAAAATACCGAAGTAACTTTCTTTTAGGCTCAAGTTGTAAGGCTTGATTTTAATGTATAGTTTGTCTATGTTGTGTATTGTATGTATGTATGTATGTTTTTGTTTGTTTATCTTTAATAGAATTAATAATAATAATAAAAAAAGAATAAAATGGCTAAAATACTTTGATAATCAACCCAGCTAGGAAAATCAGAAAAGCCTAGTAAAAATGAATAATCAATTAGAAATTGATTTCATTTCAACCTGGATAAAGTGCCACATTGCTATGCCTACCTAAGGGGCTCCCAGGCTCTCCATCTTGAGATCAGCAGATGTTATACAGACACACAGCTCATCATGGTAGGAAAGAATCTTTACTCAGCTTACATATTATATCACATATTATCGAGAAGCTACTTTGTGCATCAATTGGTCTCCATTAATATGAAAGCACAATCTACTCCTACCCATTACAGTAAAATATGGCACTTTTTTCACCACAACTTAATAACATCTCGGCTTGCACTTCTCAGGCCTGAGGCTAGATAGCATTTGATTGTTGACATTGGGGAAACTCTAGGTCCCAAAGAAATTCCTAAGTAGAAAGCTATTAATCCAACACACTTAACTAGTGTTACAACTCTGCCTATGGATCTGACCAAGCCCAGCCATATGCATTTCTATGTTTCAATGTACTGTGGTGCTTCTGTGATGCTTCTGAATAATTACGTCTTACAAGATAGTATTCAAGAGATGCTTAAAAATTGCCATTCTTTCACTCCAAAAAGGTACATGATGGATCAGGCTAATAAAGTAATCAAACCCAAGTATTTAATGATGTCACATATTCATGATTCAAAGCAGGGGTGGGCTCCAAAAATTTTAGCAAGGGATTCTCTGCCCGGTTGCTGGGGGGTGTGGGCATGGTGGGTGTGGCTAGTTGGCCTCCTGCACCATGGCAGGAGGGGGGCATTTTTTTTAAAAAAAAAATTGATTTATATGCCGCCCTTCTCCGAAGACTCAGGGTGGCTTACAATGTGCTCAGCAATAGCCTTCATCCTTTTGTATATTTATACAAAGTCAGCTTATTGCCCCCACAAACTGGGTCCTCATTTCACCTACCTTAGAAAGGATGGAAGGCTGAGTCAACCTTGAGCCTTGGCGAGATTCGAACCCTGCAGTAATTGCAGGCAGCTGGTCTTAATAAGCTTAATAACAGGGTGCCTTAAACCCCTGTACTACCAAGGCTCTCCCCGGGCTCCTGAGGCTTTCCTCAAGCCTCTGGAAGGGCAAAAATGGCTTCCCAGGCTCTGGAGGCCCTCTGGAGGCTGGAAACAGGCCCGTTTCCAGCCTTCCTGAACTTCCGGTAGGCCCGTTTTTCACCCTGTCCGAGCCTCCTGGCACACCCTGCACTTACCTGCATCCAAAATGGGCCACGTGAAGACTCCTGGGAGGGAGGGGCAGGGGCCAGCCAGAAGTGGGATTTGAGGGTTGTCCGAACTGCACAGAATCTTATCTAGAGGTTCTCCCGAACCCCTGCAAACCCCCAGCACCCCACCCCTGATTCAAAGACCATAGAACAGTCCTGTCTTTGACCTTTATAGAAAAAAAATGTGGAATGAAGGTTTAGAAATAACTACAGTTTATAGATTAAGGCTGGAGAAAAGGAATCTTTGCTTTTCAGGATTGTACTCGGATCTTGTTCAAGTCTGTTTTTGAAATGTAATGTATAACTTTTAAAACAGAGTATTTTCAAAGGCTGTACTGTTCAATAGTGACAAGATAATCATATACTGTAAGTCTACTCAGAAGGAAGGGAAATATATTTGCAAATAAATCACTGGAACATTACTTTCAGATGTAAGATTATAACTTAAATTATTTTTTTTCTATTTCTTTCATAAGAAGTCATTTGGAAAATTTATCTAGATATTCCCACATGATTTATATAATGCAGGCTTATAATTTATACCAGATTCTGTAGTATTTTTTATTTATTTATATCATAGGAATTGATGTTTCATAGGAAGCTCATAAGCTTCTGTGTTGGAATTCTTCTAAGCATCTTTTTTTTTTTTTTATTTGTGGAGAAGAAAATACAACTAATTATGAAAATATGAATTCGGACAATGATAAAGAACACTTGAAATATGATTAATCTGAAACAATCATGGCAGGGAGTTCAGCAATTGATTCCTCTTTTTTAACACTGTTGATTTTTTAAATCCTGATTTTATTATTTTTATGTGGCAACTCAAGGCAGACAACATACCTACTATTCCTTGGTCCTATTTTCTTCACAATAATAACTGTATGAGATGTGTTGGGCTGAGAATGGCTGGCCCAACCAATATGGCTTTCATGCCTTATTTCATTAATTATTGGAATTGATACACTTCATATTTGATTACAATAATATACATTATTTGTTACAGTGCAAATAATTCTCGTATTGTAATAAGGTTTCGTGTGTGGCAATTATTCACTTCTTAAAAGTACTGTAATGGAACATGAATCTCTGCTTCTTAAAATAAGATAGCTGTGGGAAAATTATGAAAAACTGAAATAGGTTACTTCCCCATGGGTTCCCACTGAATTGGTTTCAACCAGGGGTGAAATCCAGCAGGTTCTGACAGGTTCTGGAGAACTGGTAGCAGAACTTTTGAGCAGTTCATAGAACCAGTAGTGGAAATTTTGAGTAGTTCGGAGAACTGGCAAATACCACCTCTGGCTGGCCCCAGAGTACGGTGGGAATGGAGATTTTGCAATATCCTTTCCCCAGGAGTGGGGAGGGAATGGAGATTTTGCACACACCCTGCCACACCCACCAAGCCACACCACGCCCACCAAGCCACGCCCACAGAACTGGTAGTAAAAAAATTTGGATTTCACCACTGGTTTGTCTTGTCTTGTATTAAATACTAGTCATTGAATGGATAAAAAAAATCTTCTCCATATATTGCATTACTTCTAACACCTGTGGTTGTACACAGTTTTTAACCATACCATGGGAAAAGGAAACTTGATTTTGTGCACAAAAATTTGCAAACTGATATTTCCAATGTTATTTCTTTATGCTTGTCTGCTGCACATTATCATTCCCAGCATTTAAAAAGCAGGTATAAAATTGCCTTAGCATTCTCTTGATTGGTTGGAAGCCATGCCAAGTATACTGAATAACGGACTTCCAAGATGTAATAAATTTACAGGCAGTCATGTATCTGGCAGTGGATAAAACAATACAGCCACGCAATCACAAGTTCTTAAAAAAATGATTTTAATTTTCTTGATACAGAATTAGATTTGATATAGAAAAAGTAAGCACACCCATGGAGGAAAATAGGCATCCTCTGTAAATCATTATAATCTATTTCTGTTGTGCCATCAAAGCAACCTTGGCTCTATGCAGCAGTTGTGTTTGAACAGCAATTTAGCATTATTCTGGTTGGCAATATGTTTTACGAGGATGTTAACAGCTGCCACACAGGCTAATAAAAAGCCTCACCAGTTCATTACAATAACAAATCTGATCAGACACTTTCTCGTTCAGCAAAATAGCTCTTTCTGAGTATCTGCACAGCTAATGCACGCAGAAAGTTTTATTATCTATTTCTAATTTCACCTTATACCTTGGGGGTCTCCCCATCTGACTCGTTACTTGCTTTCGTAGTTTTGCCTCCTTCGTTTATTTCTTTATTCCATTTTTAAGACCTAATGCGACCAGTTTATCAAAGCTAGCATATTACTGCTTTGTCTTTATGTTTTATTGTTTTTGCTGCGAGCAACAGAGGTTGACCATAAAAGTTTTTTTAAAAAAAATAAATAAAAAAATGAAAATAAAAGAATTTAGATTAAGCAGCTAAGACTAATAAACCATGGCTTTCGGGCTCCAAGTTCCTCTTTTTTTCTCTCCATACTTTATACTTTCTCTCCATACTTATCAGATGGATGGTTTTGTTACAGCAGAAGTTAACGCATATGTATACAGATGACAATACAAAGATAAGACTCACCCGAAAACATTTGCTTTGGCCTGCATTTTAAATGACAAATTTACATGTCAGGTTCCAAATAAACCCTATCCATTTCCAAAGCATGATTCTCGTAAATTTTGAATGGACTCTTTCTAGGCCAGGGGTCTCCAACCTTGGCAGCTTTAAGACTTGTGGACTTCAACTCCCAGAATTCTTTGCTGGATGAGGAACTCTGGGAGTTGAAGTCCACAAAACTTAAAGTTGCCAAGGTTGGAGACCCCTGTTCTAGGCTCTTGTATGTCCATAGATGCAACATTTCCTATTTCCAACCACTGAAAAATAGATTCCTAAATAGCTGAAAAACTAAATCTGCTCAATCAGGACACAATTGATTTTCCAATTATGGGGCTATTGATACATTTCTTGGTCAATAAGATCACTTTTTTAAGAGTAATTCATTTCTACTTTTTGATCATAGCACACAATGTTGTTAAAGCCTGAAGAGAGGGCAAATTCAGTCATGGAAGGAATAATGACATTGTCAGCATACAGAAAGATAGAAAGAAGGTTATGATCTAACCCAGGGGTGGGCTGTTGGGGGTTCATAGGGGTTCGGGAGAACCTCTAGCTAAGATTCTGTGCCGTTCGGAGAACCCCCAAATCCCACTCCTCGCTGGCCCCAACCACCTCGCCCCACTCCCCCCAGGAGTCCCCATGCAGACCGTTTTGGATGCAGCTAAGTGCAGGGTGCACGCGGAAGCTCAGGGAGGGTGAAAATGGGACCTACCAGAAGTTCGGGAAGGCAGGAAACAGGCCCATTTCTGGCCTTCAGAGGGCCTCTGGAGCCTGGGGAGGCCGTTTTCACCCTCCCAAAGGCTTGAGGAAAGCCTCTGGAGCCCGGGGTGGGCAAAAATGTCCCCCCCCCCGCCGTGGTGCAGGAGGCCAACTAGGCCAAGCCCACCATGGCCACACCCACCCAGCAACCGGGCAGAGAACCCCTTGCTAAAATTTTTGAAGCTCACCCCTGATCCAACCAGAGGAAAGAGTATTTGAAATTGTCTATATTGCACTATTGGATTAATATAAGATATAAATAAAATGGGAACATGGATGCACTTTGTTAACTCCTATGAGTATGGGAGATACAAAAAGATCTCAGATTATAACTGATTGTTGTGCTATTAAGTCAGGATCAACTCTTAGCATCCACATAGACTTTTCCCATGACAATCTGTCTCTAATTTGTCTTTCAGGTCTTCCAATGGTGCACTTATTGGCACGATAACTGAATCCATCTACTTACTGCTGCTCATCCTCTTCTTGTTCCTTCTACCTTTCTCAGCATCTGAGCCTCCTTCAAAAAGCTAGATCTCTGCACAACGTGTCCAAGTAGGATAATTTGAGCCAGGTCATCTGTGCCTTGAGAGTGGGAACTCTGACAACAATATATTTTACCTTCATTTAAATGAACCCATAATCAACTAGAGTAGATGGAGTCTTCAGAAGACGCTGCCAACTTCATTCATAATCTCTTCATTGACTATTATCAAAAGTCATCCTTAGTTCACGCAAAACAGCATGGAATTCATTGAAGGCAACGGGAGTATTTTGCTTTCAGATGATTTAATAGATACTTTCGTCAAAAGTTGCCAGCTAGCACTTTTCCTTCAGCTGACAAATTAATCATAAATGTGTCTGGCATATAGTTTACTTATAATATTTAATAAGCAAACTGGCTGGAAATTAATCTGTTAGGACTTGGAAGCCTTTTGAAAGATTTGAATTGTTGTAAATCAGCCCAAACTCTTTGGACCTCTGTAAGAAATAGTTAACATAAGTGAGTTATGATGCCAGCACAGGAGTCCACCATTCAGAATTTAATTCCAAGATGGTGCAGGAGTTAGAATGCAGTACTTTAGGCTGACTCTGCCAATAGTCTTGACAGGCTCAAGGTTGACTCAGCCTCCCATTCTTCCAAGAATGATAAAATGAGGACCCAGATACCTGGATTGTTGGGAAAAATATGCTGGCTCTGTAATCTGTTTAGAAAGGTCTATAAAGTACTATGAAGCAGTACTATACTGCTTAAAAAGGTAAAGGTTCCCCTCGCACATATGTGCTAGTCATTCCCAACTCTAGGGTGCAGTGCTCATCTCTGTTTCAAAGCTGAAGAGCCAGCACTGTCCGAAGACATCTCCGTGGTCATGTGGCCGGCATGACTAAACGCCAAAGGCGCATAGAACGCTGTTACCTTCCCACCAAAGGTGGTCCCTATTTTTCTACTTGCATTTTTTACATGCTTTCAAACTGCTAGGTTGGCAGAAGCTGGGACAAGTAACGGGAGCTCACGCCACCGCATCCCTTACTATACTGCTTAATACAGTACTATTGCTATTGTACTAAGCGCTATTGCTATTGTGATTTTGCAGGAATCAAATTCTATTCCCCAACACCCTGAAAACTTTAGTATGTTTTATCTTGCAGAGGCCTCCAGCAGTGGTGAGTAGACAGATAAAGGCTCAAATTCACTAGCTGTTGTAGCACAAAGCTCATGGAATTGATTGACTCATCTCTTCAGTAGGGTCTAAAGGCTGAACTGGCAACAAGATTAAGCAACAAAATTATTCAGACCTGTTAAGGGTTTTTGTTTTTTTTTAAAATTCACATTTTTAAATTTCTTCATGATCCGGGGAGAAAAGAGAGATTTAAATGTGCAAGAGAGAGAAAAAAACAAAACAAAAACAAACTAACAGATTCATTCATCCAAACAGTGAGCTTTAAGTACTCTGCATCTAACAATTCTGATGATGTTACATAGCTTAGCAGCTTTTTATTTATAACTATTTCCTTATTTTTAAAGCTCCATGGCAAGCAAACAAAACCTGATCTTCTCTATAAAGAAAATTAATTGCACCACAGTATTTGAGAGTGAAAATTGCATTCTGGTAATAATATTAATATTTCATTTGCTACATGCTTCTATATAAAGTGATACAATATTGGGATGAACAATCTTCAAAGTTCTGCAAAGTTGTGTGTGTGTGTGTGTGTGTGTGTGTGTGTGTGTGTGTGTGTGTGTGCACATGAATGTGTATAGTTTCCAAAGGCTACAGAATGGAAAGTGATTTGGATGAGCTCAAATTAGGATGTGTTTTTGAGGTGCTTTCAGGGACAAAAAGGAGTGTGCTGGGCTGCAGTAATCTTAGCAAAGGCTTAAATTCCTTTCCTCACCCTCCCACCCCCACCCCATATTTACATTTTAGCCCCCTGTCCCAAATCTGGAAAAAGATTAGCCTAACTTGTTGTGGAATAAAAGCCTTTAAAGCAGGGATCAGCAATGTAGCATCAAGTGAGCAATCTCTGAGTTCTCCAAAATGAAGAAAAATGAAATTCTTGGAATCACAAACATAAAAATATCAAATCTCATTTTGAATTCAACGAAGTCCTCCTGGAAATCACTTAAATTCTTAGCCAAGGATATGATTTTTTCAGAGGCCATTTAAGAAGTACATGGTGTATTTGTCTATTATCTATCTATCTATCTATCTATCTATCTATCTATCTATCTATCTATCTATCTATCTATCTATCGAAAGTTGGACCATAAGGAAGGCTGAGCGCCAAAGAATTGAGGCCTTTGAACTATGGTGCTGGAGAAGACTCCTGCGAGTCCCTTGGACTGCAAGGCAATCAAACAGGTCAGTTCTAGAGGAGATCAACTCCGACTGCTCTTTAGAAGGCCAGACAACAGAGAATGAGGTGGCTGGATGGTGTTACTGAAGCAGTAGGGATGAGCTTAAATGGACTCCAGAGGATGATAGAGGAAAGGAAGGCCTGGAGGAACGTTGTTCATGGGATCGCAACAGGTCAGACATGACTTCGCAACTAACAACAACAACATCTATCTATCTATCTGTGGTGAACATACTCCATACAGTTGCCTTCTATTTTTCCCATAGCAACGATCCTGTGACTGAGTTGGTCTAATGAAGAACCCATGGCTCAAAGTCACCCAGCTAGCTGCTCATATTTTCTTGGTTTTTAGGCCACCACCTTAATCACTGCACCAAACTGGCTCTTTTCATTTATCTGTTGAAAACTGAAGAATGGTAACTTCCACAAGCCCACAATTGGTCAGTGAATGAAAGCTGGAAATATACTGGAAACAACTTATTGAAAGTAAGAAAGTAAGGGAATCAGGCAAAAATATATTGATGAATCATCTGTCGTGAATGAGAGTGGTTTTAAATTTTTATGCTACATGCCATTTTTTAAAATGCTATTTCACAATGAACATTAAATAATCAGGATATTTAGCAGCTAAAATATTTTTCTCACCTATCTCTCTCCGGATCCTATAGAATTCTCTCTCCAGGATAGTTTAAATATTCATATGACAATCTATGATGAGCTACACTTCGTTGTTGTTAGTTGCGAAGTCATGTCCGACCCATCGTGTCCCCATGGACAACATTCCTCCAGGCCTTCCTGTCCTCTACCATCCTCTGGAGTCCATTTAAGCTCATGCCGACTGCTTCAGTGACACCATCTAGCCACATCGTTCTCTGTCGTCCCCTTCTTCTTTTGCCCTCAATCATTCCCAGCATTAGGCTCTTCTCCAGTGAGTCCTTCCTTCTCATTAAATGGCCAAAGTATTTGAGTTTCATCTTCAGGATCTGGCCTTCTAAAGAGCAGTCAGGATTGATCTCCTCTAGGACTGACTTGTTTGTTCACCTTGCAGTCCAAGGGACTCGCAGGAGTCTTCTCCAGCACCATAATTCAAAGGCCTCAATTCTTTGGCGCTCAGCCTTTTTTTTTGGTCCAACTTACACTTTGAAATATCCTTTTCCCTCCTCAAGATATAAAGTACTTTTTTTTTTTGTCAACTGGGAGAAATATTTTCTGTCAAACTAAAATCCAAATCATCATGTCTCAAACTTCTGTTTTTCCTCCTCAAGAATTGACATAATATATTTAGCCCCTCCTAACACTTAGATGAAAATTTTAGCTTCTGAATCCTTGCATGTTTTAGCATCTGCATCCTTTCAGCACTGAACCAACTTCTTAGCAGTACCAAGGTGTCCTGGAATGTATGCCCCCAAATGTCAGTGCAGTTTTTAAAAAATGTTTTATTTCTATGAATCTAAACAGTAAATTGGTTCCCAACAAAAGTCATATAGCAAGAAGAGTTATGTGCAAAAAATGTAATAAAGACTTGAGGTACTGGAAATTTCTACTTTCTTAGTTTTTTATCTCATTTTCCTCTAAACCTGCTTACAAAATTTCTTTAAAATATCCTAGGCAATCACATGGTATGAAGGGAGTAAAATCTTTTTTGCATTAACAGCATACTTGTTTCCATTTAAAGTATGATTTTTGTAAGTTTTCCTTCACTATGGATAACTTTGCCTCTCTCTAGATTATCATCCAAGATCACAGATGTTAAAGAACCAAAAATGAGACAAAATCAAAAATAAACACCAGTTATGAAAAATACATTGGTTCTAAATATTATTAAACTAGAACCTCCAACCTCTGTAACTATGAAGGCTAATGGTGAAGGACAATGGAAACTCTAGGTTAACAACATTTGAAGAGACACAGTTTTCCATTTCTGCTTACATATGATAGGTTGGTATAGATTTTAAGCCAAGATTTGTACTTGTGACCAATTCAACTTCTTATGAATATCAAAATCAACTGATTAAGCTCTAAGGCCTTGAATTTCAGGAAATTTCAGAAAGCTTAATAACTAATCCAAATAATGTCTGTGATATATATAACATTTCCCTTTAATTGCACCTATTCCTGTTATTAGCTACCTAGAGTAACACATTGAATCAATCTAATCCATGGGTGTCAAACTCGCGGTGTCACGTTGCCGTCATGTGACGTTTCACGACATTTTTCCTATTCGCGGAGCTGGGGTGGGCGTAGCCGGCACACCCGGCCCGCGGGCCACCAGTTTGACATCTCTGATCCAGTCCAGTCCAATCCAATCCAATCCAATCCAATCCAATCCAATCCAATCCAATCCAATCCAATCATACAGCCTTTCCCTTATAGTTATACTGTTTAGAATATCATATGGCTACAGATAGTTTTCATTTAATGTTGATTTTATGACTGTTCGGAGTTACAACGGCCATAGAATGGCCCATAAAGCCAAGCATCACAAATGGTCACACCAGCATCACCCCATGGTCACATAACTGCATGTCAGGTGGTCAGCGGCATTCTGGAGTCACCTGGCCACCATTCACAATGTTTTTTGCCAGTTTCTGGCATTTTCTTGCCAGTTTCCAGCAAAAACACCCATTCAAATGAATGCTTCATTTAATGACCATGTTGAAAAACATCGTAAAATTACTTCCAGTCACATGAGTGCCTCAGTTTAGAACTGCAATGACTTGCAGCCATAATTTCAGGTTCGATTACACCATAAGGCAAGGTCTACCTTTGTGGCTTTGCTTTCTAAAAGGCTGTAGTAGTAACTGATGACTATGAGGAAACAACTGTGAACTTTCTTGCCTTTTCAGGTGTTCTTGTGACTTCAGCTGCTGTTTTACTGATCTGAATAGATAGGATCAGTGATTGATCTGAATCTCTCACAGCCAATAACTACTAGGGACTTCAGCAGTGATAATACTCTTTCACACTCTTCCCATTAAAATATTCACCACTTCATGGCCCTGTCCTGAGACTCGAAAATATTGGCTAAAAATTAAAGATTGGCTACAGGAAATTACTAACGAACAATTAGACTTAGAACCGGAACTCTTCCTATTGGGGATCTTCAAAATATATATATATATATATATATACGAAGGGCACAAAATATCTACTACTACACATATTAACCACTGCCAGGATTGCCTATGCTCAATGTTGGAAACAACCATGTACACCCGCAGAGAAACTGATCATACAAAAGGTCATGAATTGCACAGAAATGGACAAATTAACGCTGAGTTTAAAAGATAAAGAGACATCGATATTTTACAATGTGTGGGAACAGTGGTATACAGTAACTGGATAGAACGGAGATAGATTTAACATAGATAGTTATTAAGTACAAATAATAGATAAAATAAGAATGTAAATACGCACAATTTAATTTTTGTAAATAATGCACGAATTATTGTCACAAGAAAAACACCACAATTAGCTGTTGTTAAATGAAATATTTTTTTATGTTTTTAATGTAATAAAAGTTTAATAAGGTGTGTATACATACATACATGTATGTATGTATGTATTCACCACTTCAACAGTGGTTATGCGGAACAACCCAGCAGCCCAAATATTGTGACCCTATTGAAGTGAGAGGACCCCAAAGAAATCAATTTTTTTCTACATATAAGTATGAATATAATTCCATGTAGCTATAGCAAATCAGAAAACAGTATTTCCATATTAGAGCACTGAGTTCATTGTTAGATTAACATTCAATAATGAAGGAGATGAATTCTGTGTACACAAGTATTTTTGGAAATCTGCAAGACAGGAATTGTACCTTAGTAGATGAATAGGTAACAGATAACAAAATCACAAATGAGGAGGTGATAAGCCGCCTGGGAAAGCAAAGGGAAATCATCAAAGCCATGAAAAAGCGAAAGTTAGAATATTTTGGACATGTGATGCGACACCCAGAAAAATATGGTATCCTTCACTTAATCCTCCAGGGAAAGATTGAAGGCAAATGAGGTCCAGGCAGAAGAAGAACATTTTGGCTTCAAAACCTAAGGGACTGGTTTGGACAAAACTCAGTAACATTTTTTCATGCGGCTGCTGACAAAAATAGGATTGCCAACATGATCGCCAACAGGTAGTCCTCAATTTACAACCACATTGAGCCCAAAACATCTGTTGATGAGACATTTGTTAAGTGAGCTTTGCCCCATTTTACGACCTTCCTTGTCACAGTCATAAAGTGAATCACTTCAATTGTTAATAATATGGTTGTTAAGTGAATCCGACTTCCCCATTAACTTTGCTCGTCAAAAGGTTACAAAAGGTGATCGCATGACCCCAGGACACTGCAACTGTCATAAATGTGGGTCAGCTGTCACGCATCTGAATTTTGAACATGCGGCCATGGGGATGCTGCAATGGTCATGTGAAAAACGGTCATAAGTCGCTTTTTTCAGTGCCTTTGTAACTTTGAATGGTCACTAAATGAACTGCTGTAAATTGAGGACTACCTGTATTCTAGACCAGGGATCGGCAACCTTAAACACCCAAAGAGCCACAAAGGTCCTAACCAGAAGCCCCCATTCAGTTCTGGAGCCGACTGGAAGTCCACTTCCCACCTCATAGTCTCCTCCTAGCGCAGCGTCCTTTTTCGTCTGCTGACCGGAAGATGGTTCCCCCACCGTAGAGTCTCCTCCTAGCGCGGCATTCTTTTTCCTCTACCTGTCCTAATCGAAAGCCCTATCAATTGTGGAGCCGACCAGCAACAAGGAGCCGCAGCAGAGGGATGAAAGAGTCACATGCGGCTCCAGAGCCACGGATTGCTGACCCCTGTTCTAGACCATTGCATTATGATACCTCAAAAAGGATGGTACTGAGCCGTGAAAGTGAAATGAGCAATAGTATAACATCTTTATGAGGAAAAAGTAACAGAAAGTTAAGAAGAAAAATCCTGGGAAGAAGATATATTTAATCTACTTAGTACTTAGTCATCTACAATTAACTTTTTTTCATTAAACAATCCACTGACATAAATTATTGACATATATCTTCTGTTGCAAAAGAAAAGTTAAGCTGAGTCATAAAGTAATTTTCAAAAGAAAATTATGGAGTCTTTGGTGCTCTCTGAACTTAATTCTTTGATTACAGACATTTCATTACCCAATTAGGTAACGTCATTAGTGTGTTGTGAGTTTGAAAGAAGTTTGGAGCACACCAAGAACTCCACAGTTGAACTTTGAACTACCTGTATTCTATTCTATTCTCAAGATTATCAGCAAACAAAAGTAATTTTATAACTTGTCCTTAAATTTATGACTTTCCAGCATCCCCGCAATTACATGATTGCAGTTTGAGTGCTTTGTAACACTCTTCCAACTAATGAAGTTAATGGGAAAATCTAACAATAAAATCACAAGCCACAGTTCTGTTATGACAAAATGCCACAAAAACGGCCTACTTCTACCAAATTAGACCTAAACAACTTCAGTGTTCTTGTGTAAATGTGAAAACCAAAATACTATTAAAAATTTACTGTATACACTGTATATTTTACTGTATACTGTGTATTTTAATCTATTCATTCCATTATTACTGTGGAAATCCTACAAATGCAAAACCCCATTTAACCTTCCCATCACTCATCAGTCAACAATATTTTAGATTCAGATCAACATTTACCAAGAACAATTTACTCCAGTGATTAGATAGATATTTTTTGAAACCCTTTTTGGAAACATCCCTTAAGTGGAAAAGAGAATTGAAACTTTTATCAGAAATGTATTGTATAGCATATCAAAAATGAAAGACATACAGAAGCTTATTGGTTGAGTTCTATTAAAATTATGAAGTTATATTGTTCACTCACTGTTTAGTCACTTCAGGCATTTGGGGAAATTCCTTTTTCTTGTTTTCAGCTGATTCAACAGGAGTAAGTAGGGTAGCAGCACAGGAGACGATCGACTGATGAGAATCTTCCCGGCAAACTACAAAACAGCAAGAGTTTAGTTGCCAACGGTCCAACAATGCCTCCTGTTTCTGGATGTTTTCAGATTAGCATCTCATACGTGCACTATAGGGCTTCAAACAATATTGTGAGTGTGGGGCAAAACAGGTTATCTATCCAATGGTAGATTAATCCTTTTAATTAAGTTATGTAACCTTGATCCCAGGGGTGAAATCCAGCAGGTTCTGACAGGTTCTGGAGAACTGGTAGTGGACATTTTGAGCAGTTCGGAGAACCAGCATTGGAAATTTTGAGTAGTTCAGAGAAACCAGCAATACCACCTCTGGCTGGCCCCAGAGTGGATTGGGAATGGAGAATTTGCAATATCTTTCCCCCAGGAGTGGGGAGGGAATGGGGATTTTGTAGTATTCTTCCCCTGCCACGCCCACCAAGCCACACCATGCCCACCAAGCCACGCCCACAGAACCATTAGTAAAAAAATTTGGATTTCACCACTGCTTGTTCCTTCAAAAATACAGGAAGGAACATACTAAGTTTTGATTCTTTATCAATTATCTGAAATGACAGTATATGGTCCAGCAACAACACGCGAGGAACTAATAAATGGATGTCTGGGAAGGAAATGAAGTGCCATTGTTTTCCCTACACACTGGGGAATTCTTAACATGCTCTGATAGCTTTTTGTATGCTCTCTACTGCTAGCATCTGGCCTTCCTCTAAGTTCAAGGCTTGTCAGGGAAGGATGACAAAGAAAAAGAACTGTAACCTACTCATCGGAGTGATATGTAATAACACTTAAAAAGCAACAATTTTTTAGGATTCTGTTCCAATGCTGACTTTCCCCCTGTGGCAGGCGACTCAGAGAAAACAGTTATTGTTAAGTACATGGTAGATATGCAGTGGTTTAATTGTTCCAATAAAGTTGTTAATTAGTATAGCTATGATGGGGTTCTTTAATTATATTTTATATCTGAATCTAGATTAAATTCTTTACCCACTTTTATAGTCACTTGGTTTAGGAGACTCTGGAATCAAGTGAATACTTGATGCTAGATCTTCCCAATCTAATGTATGAAGCACCTTAACAGTGCTTCAGTCTATTTGTCTGTCTGTCTGTCTGTCTGTTTTTGTTTTCCTTTGTCAGATGCCACAGAACTTGCATGAGTTTATGCAGTCTAAAAATTATAAAACACACCAGCCTATATGTCTACATTTATGTTACACTGAGCTTATCCTTATTTTGCTTCAAATTCTGATCGAATGACAGTGGTTATGCTTCTCAGATACACGACAATTGCTAAGGAACTTCTGTTCTTTAAACTGTTAGCTGCCAAAACATGATTACAGACAACAGTATTCCCCAAAGCATTGGTTGCTATAAATCTGCAATTAAGCCACAGGCCAGGTTCTTTAAACACTGCAGAGCCACAATGACAAAATTGTAATTACTGTAATAGGACCATTACTAGCAAATGAATTACACCCAATCAAGCTTTGCCTATTTTCTCCTCCTTTCACAACAGCCACAAAGGATGTAGTTATATTTGCTTTGTGGTATCAAGACAGGATCCCAAAAGAGGAGGCTGAAACTGACTTATTTAATGAAAAGAGATGTCATGTATATGAAGAGCTTTTAGGTTCCTTGGATCTCATAATATGAAGCAAAATAGCATGATTCAACTGCCTTTATAATGGAATCCATAAAGCAAAGGAAGATTTTCAGCCACAGATTATGCAGAAAAATACACCTGTACCTGAACCAAGGATTCCACACCTCGAACTACAGGTAGTCCTCAATTTACAACCATTTGTTTAGTGATCATTTGAGGTTAAAGTGGCACTGAAAATGTGTTTTGTAATCATTTTTGATACTTATGACCAGTGGTGAAATCCAAATTTTTTTTACTACCAGTTCTGTGGGCATGGCTTGATGGGCGTGGCAGGGGAAGGATACTGCAAAATCTCCATTCCCACCTCACTCCAGGGGAAGGATACTGCAAAATCCCCATTCCCTCCCCACTCCCAGGGGAAGGATATTGCAAAATTTCCATTCCCACCCCACTCTGGGGCCAATTGGTCAGCCAGAGGTGGTATTTGCTGGTTCTCTGAACTACTCAAAATTTCCACTACCAGTTCTCCGAACTGCTCAAAATTTCCGCTACCAGTTCTCCAGAACCTGTCAGAACCAGCTGGATTTCACCCCTGCTTATGACCGATTGGAGCATCCCCATAGCCACATGATAACAATTTGGATGCTGGGCAACTGGCAAGGGTCATGACCTTTGCCTTCTGCAAAATCAATGGGTCAGATACATTAACTTAACAAGCATGCTGCTAACTTAACAACTTCAGTGATTCACTTAACAACTGTGGCAAAAATGAGTAATTTTTAAACTGAATTTTAAAAGAAAATCGTCATTTGGAATGTTGCTAACGGTTGGGCCATACCACATTAAAATGAGCCAAATTCAAATAATATAAACCACTGGTATGAAAGTTGACATATTCTGCTGCCTCAAACAACAGATGTGTTTTATATGCAGCACCATCTCCAACAAGGGTGGATTGCCACTTGTTTATTTGCTAGGTTTTGTTCGCTTACTGTAGTTCGGTTTTTATTCTAGCTTTTCTAAGGGATCTTTCTAGATAATCATTTCAAAAGCCAAGCTGCACCTCTTGTTTAATTGATACAGTTTTCCCACCTATGAATTAACTAGTAATAATACTATGTTAACTTCTTTTAAATGTCTTAATAAAGAAAATAAAAAGCACTCAAAGAACGAAACAGTCAAATCATTTTATAATTTAAAAGTTCAGCCACGCTAAATCGACTTTTGTATTATGCAAAAATAACAGAACTCCATCCTCAAAACACTGGAACAAGCATCAAGCAGCTCTTCATCTTCATCTTCATCTTCATCTTCATCTTCACTTCTGCTTTTAAAAAGCCCTTGAACCAGTGGTGGGTTGCTCCCGGTTCGGCCCGGTTCAGCCGAGCCGGTAATGGTGACGATGTGACGTCACTAAACCAGTACTCTTAGACTGGGAGCTGGGCCCTCCCGCCCACCCCCGCTTTATTCCTATCTTTATGTCTTGTTTTTTAGCCCAGCTGATAGGTGTGGCAGAGTCGATGGCCTCACCTCAGCTGGGCAGAAACCTAACATGCTTGCGGGGAGTACAAGTTCGGCATACGTGCAAGCAAAGAGAGCATGTGTGTGGCGATTATGTGCAAAGTGCATGCGCGAAGAGAACCAGTGGTAACACCGGTTGGAACCTACCACTGCCTTGAACTGAGTAGGGTTTTGTTTTTATTTGCAACTCTAGGGAGACACAAGAGATTTTGCTCCTGCCTTCTAGGCAGGGGTGGGTTCTATCTACCTTTACTACCGGTTCGCAACAGGGCCACGCGCGCACCCTTCTGCGCAGAAGCTTCTGTGCATGCGCAGAAGCGTTCTGATGACATTGGGGTCAGTGGGCGGAGCCTTCTGCCGGTTTTACTACCGGTTCTGTAGAACCAGTGTGAACCGGGGGCAACCCACCACTGCTTCTAGGGTATGTTTTCCAACAGCTCAATCTAGTCCAATTTTCTCAACTAGGGTTCCACAAGACATGAATAAGGGAGATGCAAGGTATTGTGATATATTTTTAAAAACATTGTGCACTGCAACAATGCTAGTATTTACAGTGGTGAGATTTTATTTTTATATGCTGTGACTAAATTGCAGGTCTGCTATTTGCTATTGCTGTAAATAATGTACGGCATGAATTGTGTAGGTTTTATAAAAGTGAATGGTTTTCTGAAGTGTTGATCTCTTCTGTGATAAGAGAACCTGAGACCTGAAAAATATCCCAAGGGTTATTCCAAAAAGGTTGAGAAAGACTGGTCTAATTTATGGCTGTAAGAAAACAATTTCCAAAACTCCATAGAAACAGAATAGGGAAATATCTTGATTTGCCACATTGTTCTGCAACAAGACAGAAAGGATTAATTTATGTTTTACTTTCTTTTATTGAAACAGACAATGTTCACAATTCACAATTCTTTAGGATTCTCTTGCACATCCGTAAACAGACATAACACTTCACCTTGGTGCTTTACATTAAAAGCTCCCTCTGGTAAGAAATGGAGCAATCAGACAGATAGTCACACAGAGTGTTGTTTCTTGTTTAATGTACATTTACTTTGGTTCACAACTCTGAAATCACTACTCAAATTAAAACACAATTATCCTTAAATATCCACATTTTACTGTACTTTATGATGCAATTATCCAATAAGCGCATTCAAATGTGCATATTCTAGAAAAAAATCCAAAAATGTACATATAAAGGAAAAGACCTTACGAAACTCACTGTAGGAATATTAGGAAGGTATTACAAAAAACTATCAGGAATTGTGAGCATGAATTCAGGTAGACCACAACTGAGCCCAAAATTTCAATTGCTAAGCAAGTCAGTTAAGTGAATTTTGCCCCATTTTACAACCTTGCTTGCCACAGTTGTTAAGTGAAACAAGCAGTGGTTAAGTGAATCTGGCTGCCGACAAGCTGTTGATCTGGCTTGTCAGAAGCCAGCTGTTTGGTTAGAAATGGTAATCATATTAACTCGGGATAGTAACATTGTCAGAAATGCATGCCCGTTGCCAAGCGCCTGAATTTTCATCATGTAATCATGGGGAAGCTGCAACGGTCACAAGTGTAAAAACTGGTCTTAAGTTGCTTCTTCCAATGGCATTGTAACTTCAAAGGTCATTAAATGAATGGTTGTAAGACAAGGACTATCTGAATATGCCTATATGGGCTTCATTCTAAGTTAAAATAATCACAAACCCCTCTAGAAAAGGAGGGATGGTGGAATGGGAAAGAAGAGATACTGAAAGAGTCCTATTTATCCAACAAAAGAGAAAATACATAACCATGCACATACATAAATCAACTGGATCTGCACTGTGGCCATCAGCCTTCCCCCCTCCTCCCTCCCCCTCCCTTTCCTCCTCCCTCCTTCCCCACCCCCCTCTCTCTCTCTCTTGAAGTAGCAACAGCACTAGCATTTAGGATATTCTATAGTATTAGTCCAGTGGTGGGTTTCAAAATTTTTTACTACCGATTCTGTGGGTGTGGCTTGTTGGGCATGGCATGGCTTGTTGGGCATGGTGTGGTGGACGTGGTAGGGGAAGGATACTGTAAAATCTCCATTCCCACCCCATTCCAGGGGAAGGATACTGCAAAATCTCCATTTCTTCCCGATCAGCTGGGACTTGAGAGGCAGAGAATAGATGGGGGCGGGGCCAGTCAGAATTTTTACTACCGGTTCTCTGAACTACTCAAAATTTCCACTACCGGATCTCCAGAACTGGTCAGAACCTGCTGAAACCCACCTCTGTCTTAGTCCTATATCCTATATTTCATAGTGGTCTACAGCCTGGGTGAAATTCACTTACCTTCCCTACCGGTTTGCAAATGTGCGTGCTCCGTCATCCATGCATGTGCAAAAATCTTTGCAAAAAAGTGACATCATGACATCCGTGAGGGTGGGCGGAGCCTCCCACAGCCGCTGCTACCAGTTCGCCCAAGCTGGATAGAACCGGCTGAATTTCACCCCTGTCTACAGCCCACTCTAAGCAGTTTACAAAGTCAGCAGATTGCCCCCTATACTTTATAACTATACTTTATATAGCTTTCTAAAATAAACTATTGAGCTCAACCTATAATGGGATTTTTATTTAATTTGCATATTTAGCAGAGCAATAACAGCAAATGTAAACAGACATTGCGGATAAAAGGTATTAGTGGACAAACTAGGGCATTAAACTATCAAAATATCACAATGTTAAGTGATGGGGAATAGTATGGACTATATTATTAAAAGGTTGGCTGATCATGAAATAATGTGGTACTCTCATATCTTATTTGGCAGCTCAGGAGAAAGACAGTCCTAATTATTTTCCATATAAGCTATAATTATGCACGAAAAATGTCATAGCTTAATGTTTCCAGCATTATCAGTAGACTTAGTGAGTGACCTAATCATTGCTTTTTAAAAAAAACCCGAAAAGGAGTTAATAGGTTTTTGCATAAGATTATGATCTGTGCCATAACTATCAAAATAATTCTTCCAAATTGCAGCTGGTGCATTACTATCCTATGACCTATCCATTAGTATGATATCTCACTCATTTAACTTCAAAATCTAGACTGCCTAAATAAAAATAAAACATAAGCTACAGAAAACCTATACTTTAGAGATTACATGGCATCAGTCTCTTATCGTCAGGGACACCACTGTTCTAAATACATCCCTTTGGTCTTCATTGCTTCCCACCTAATTTTCTCAACCTGACAATGCAAACTCCTTGACCTGCCAACAGGATTGACAATGGGATACGTTTGAATAAGTATCATTTTTTTCCCACTAAGTATGTCCTTTTCAAGCCATTACAATAACGGAAATATCTGTGTTGTAACTATATGATCAACCAGGTCATAACTTTATCCATCCTACTGTGGTACACACTTGAAAAACTCTTGATAGGTCGCCAAACCAACAAAGCGTTGAAGGAGAAGTTATGTGAGCAATAAAAGGAGCAGATTTTGTACAGGTAGTCCTCAACTTAACAAACATTTACTTAATGACCACTCAAAGATACAACAATTCTGAAGAAGTGATTTATGACCATTTTTCATACTTACAAGCATTGCAAAATCCTCATGGTCACATGATCAAAATTTGGGCGCTTGGCAACTGACTCATATTTATGATGGCTGCAGTGTCCTGAGGCAGTGGTGAAATCCCCCCGGTTCTATCCGGCTCGCCGAACCGGTAGCGCCAGCGGCGGGAGGCTCCACCCACCCGCCGGAATGTCATTACGTCCCGTTTTTTAACCATCTGCGCATGCACAGAAGGTTTTGTGTATGAGCAGAAGAGGCACTCCCGCGCGGGATCACACCCAAACCGGTAGCAAAGGTAAGTGGATTTCACAGCTGTCCTGGGGTCATGTGATCCCCTTTTGTGATCTTCTGACAAACAAACTCAATGGAGAGTCAGATTTACTTAACAACCCTATTACTAACTTAACAACTGCAGTGATTCACTTAACGACTGTGGCAAGAAAGTTCGTAAAATGGGACAAAACTCACTTAAATGTCTCTGACAGAAATTTGGATCCATTTTGGCCATAAGTCGAAGATTACCTGTAATTCAGTTGGCTGCCAGTGTATTTTGTGGTAAAATTGTACATTTCAAGGCTGTAGATTCCAGAATATACATGAGGAATGTGTTTCCATTAGCATAGAAACATTCAGCAGGCATACCAATGTAGAAAACATGTGCCTTTGTAAAGTTATCTGTGAATCCCCAAGATGGTTGGGGCAATGATAGGTGTCCACTCTGAAAGGCATTCTTTTATAATCTCTACTATGTCAGACATGACTTCTCTTAAAAGGATGCCTTAGGCATTTTCCTCATATTTGGTGATTCCCGAAAGGAAACAGTGACACTTAGTGGCCACACATTTCCATTTTCTCTATCACAAATTTTGTTATATTGTACCTTTATAAGGATCATAATCAAGAAAGATTAGGAAAGCCCACTAAATGTTGCTCAGTATCATAATGAAATTTAGAAACGGCAACATTAATAAATGCATGGGTTAAGGATATTCATTGTTTTGCTCAACTTGGATAAATTATGAATACATGCAAGAGATCTCATTTAAAAAAGAAATATGCGGAACTGAATCTATGCCAAACATATATACATTTCTAGAATATGACAGTATTTACTATATGTAAAATTATTCCAGTAGATTAAAAAATACCCTGGTGGAAAGTGCTTCTGCAAAAACCAGATCACAATAAAACAAGAGAACATGCTTTTTAAGCATTCCTGGGACTTTTGTTGTTAGAAAAATAAGCTGATAATTACTAAATCACACACATAAAAGCAGAGGAAATGCTCATGTGAGATGAAAGGAGGGGGGGAGAAAAGAAATAGAGCGGCACTATAGTAGAGGTCAAAGGGAAGCAGTGGCTCAGTGGCTAAGAAGTTGAGCTTGTCAATCGAAAGGTCGGCAGTTCAGCAGTTCGAATCCCTAGTGCTGCATAATTGCCGTGAGCTCCCATTACTTGCCCCAGCTTCTGCCAACCTAGCAGGTCGAAAGCATGTAAAAAATGCAAGTAGAAAAATAGGGACCACCTTTGGTGGGAAGGTAACAGTGTTCCATGTGCCTTTGGCGTTTAGTCATGCCAGCCACATGACCATGAAGTCGTCTTTGGACAGCGCTGGCTCTTCGGCTTTGAAACGGAGATGAACCTACTAATAACAACATCAGAGTTTAACAGATTAACAGAGTTGGAAGGGACCTTGAAGATCTTCTAATCCAACTCCCTGCTTAAGCAGGAGGCCCTCCAGTGTTGGAGAACCCATAACTTCTGGAGGCAGGTCATTCCACTAATTAATTGTGCTCACTGTCAGCAAATTTCTCCTTAGTTCTACGTTACTTCTTTCCTTGATTAGTTTCCATCCATTGCTTCTCATCCTGACTTCAGGTACTTTGGAGAATAGCTTGACCAGCCCCTCAAATATTGGAAGACTGCTATCATGTCACCCCTACTCCTTCTTTTCCTTGGACTAGAGCCAGTGATGGCGAACCTTTTAGACACTGAGTGCCCAAACTACGCGCATGCACATGCCTAAACTGAAGGTGTGTGCGCGCGTGAATGCGCAGACATACACACGCAAGTGCAGACATACGCACAGCCGCAGCAGAGACCCGAAAACCAGCTGCCCAGTGGGAGGTGGGGCATCCCAAAACCGGCAGCATGGCAAGATGTAAGATCCTTTTCTTTTGTGAGCTTCTGTTTCGTCATTTGCAGGGAAACAGAAGCTCACAAAGAAATGCCATAGAGATCTGACCTGGGGCGATGGCGCACATGCCAGCAGAGAGAGCTCTGTGTGCCACCTGTGGCAGGTGTGCCATAGGTTCACCATCATGGGACTAGACCTACCCAATTCCTCCAACCATTCTTCATATGTTTTAGCCTCCAATTGCCTAATCATCAATATAATCACTAGCATCAATAACAACAATAACAGCAGCAGAAACAACTGGAACTCAGATTTGCAGTCAAAGTTGTGATTCTTTTGTTTGTCCTTTGTACCATGTTATTTCTTGATGAATAAAATCATAAAGGTAGAAGTAATAGAAATAATAATAATAATAATAATAATAATAATAATAATAATAATAATAATAACAACAACAACAACAACAACAAACAGTGTCCTACATGCCTGCTTCAGGCAGCTTAAGCATTGTATCTCTTCCATCTTTTTAGGAGAGGATATCTTGCAATGGGAGGCCGGTACATGAAGGCTGCCTTGAAGTTATTACTGTAAATACAGCCACTAAAAGAATGCCCGAGTGCCTTGGATTCTGGATTCTGTACTTAGTTTGAACCAAACCCCATGTCAGCTTTGGAAGCCATATTAGGCTGGAAGCTTCCATGCTGTCGCCTTCTCATGTGTGGGAAAGTAGGAGGGGGAATTTAGTAGAGGGGTTGTCATTAGACATAGTAGCATTCTTCATGTCAGTCAAGGTCAGGCTGATCCTGCATCTGGAGAAGGAGTGGTCGGAGTGATGCCTCGAGATGGGACGGATGGTGATTGGAGCATGAGATCGACTGAGGACTGAGGGGATGCTTTGTGGGGTTTTGATTTACTGAGGGAAAACCCGGACCTCTCAGATTCGGGTTTTCCCAGATGTGCCAGTTTACTTATTCTAGTAAATAGACCTTTGAAAGGTGCTTGCTTCAGAATTTTACTTGGAGTTGTGGGGTTTTCTGGAACGCTGACACCCTGCAGCCAAGAAATGGCTGCTTATTATCTCCATAGTGTATACCTCCTCCCTTCAAAAAATTTGTTCATGTCTTCCTATGGGCTGTGACCCACCCTTTGAAAAATATTGCAATCGTAATCTTCAGACAGAATATTATTTTTCTTTAATTCAATTTGGATTATTCCTTGTCTTAAATTGTACCTTTAAGGAAACTAAAGGTCAACTAAAGGGTCTAATAGCCTTTAGAAATTTGTAGAACTCTACTGTATCTTGTTATATTGATCTAAACATGCCTTTAATTTCCTTTAGTGGCTCCTCGCAAAGGTAAAGTTTTCCCCTGTCTAGTTGTGTCTCATGGGGTGGGGGGTGCTCATCTCTGTTTGTTAGCTGAGGGAGCCAGCATTGTCCAAAGACGATTCCATGGATGTGTAGCTGGCATGACTGTAAGCTGAGCTGCACGGAACGCTATTACCTTCCCACCGAAGTGGTATCTATTTATCTATTCGTATTTGCATGCTTTCAATCTGCTAAGTGGGCAGGAACTGGGCAAGTAATGGGAGCTCACTCCATCACGCAGCACTCAGGTCTCAAACCCGGGCTGCCAGCTTTCCACTGACAAGCTCAGTGTCTTTAACCACTGAGCCATTGCAGCCTCTTTTAATGGCTCCTTGTAGGGCTTGGTTTTCCTTATACTGGTATTCTTCTCATGTTCCAGTTAAATGTGGTACTTAGTACTGGACCCAGTACTCCAAGCACAGACTAACCAGAACACAGTACAATGAAATGATTATCTCCCATGAGCTAAATTAATGCTTCTGTTAATGCATCCCAAATATTCCGTTTGACAGCAGGACCTCCAGGTTATAGAAGGAAAAATATTTCTGATTGCTTGCCATCTGGTTCTTTTAATTGGAATTGCCAGAATTTGAACTTAGACCTTAGACTTGCTAAATACAAAGCTCAAAACTCATTTTTGGCTTGCAGTGAAAATAAGCCTACACAATATAGTAAAAATACCTCAGATGCAAAGTAATGTTCCTGCTGCTCACAGAAGGACTGTTTAGCATTTCACATATCCATGTTGGATGATAATTATGCCTCACCAAATGAATATTAAAACTGCTAATATACCTGCATAAAAGATCATTTCGCAGCCTAATATAAACTAAAAGAAAAATAGTTAAAAGTTGGGAATGATCCAGTGTTAAAGCAGCTGAGATAACATAAGAAATCTTGATTTGTATCTATTCCATCTTTACAGTCACAATGGGGAATTTATGTCATATATTTTATGGGACAAAAATTAGTGGCAGCTGGGAAAAATCTTAAGAAATCTGATTTTCAATGAAATACATTTAACCATATGTCAGTGTACATGTTCCCATACATTATTGGAATTTATTTAGGAATTTGTTACTGATTAATTCATTAAGAAGTTACTTACAAGATCATGATTTATTTTATTCCTGAATGTGCAAATTATTAGCCCATTGAAATTTAACTCTATGTCTAAATTGATACCTGACATTATTCAAGTAATTGTCATTAACAACATAGTTTAAAACAAACCAATGAAAAGATAACAGTAACAGCATTAGTTTTGCTTCGACTGAATATTTCCTGATTTTACATTTTTGGAAATGAAAATACTGATTTTGAAAACAGGAGAGTTAGAAATATTTCCTGACAATTTTCCATCCCCACTTCTATATGTTCATTATTTTGCTTACTGAACTTTCAGTAATTCTAAATTTGTCACATTAATTACTGATATCAGAGCAACAGAAAACGGAAACCAAAATGTATAAGTGTTTGCATATAGGGGTCTCTCTCTGTGTGGTAATGACTAAAAGTGTGTTGTTTGTGCTTACTAAATGAAAATGAAAAAAAGGAAATCTATATATCTAAATTATATATTATACTGTATACCTACATAAATAGACACATTCATATTCTACTCATGCTTCAAATTAAGTGGATTATCATATTAAATTTAAAAAACAAGCCTTGTAGCACATTGAAGACTAACAATTTCATTATTGTGTGACAAAAATCACAGCATTCTTCATGAAAAATTATGTAATAATAAATCAGTCTTTAAAACACTGCAGACTTCTTTGCTATTTTCACTACAAAAAATTAACAGACTTAAAAACTTTAATTTTTTTTAAAAAGTAATCTTTAACCTTAAATGTACAGTCTAAAAAGTACAATTAAATAGCAGAAGGGATTGCAAAAGAATCCTAGTAATTCTATTCTATTCCATTCCAGTCAAGTCCAATCCAGTCCAGTCTATTTTGTTGTAGAGTTACTCCTCCCTCTCTCACCAGTTGCATATTCTACATTAAATAGAATAGAGTAGAGTAGAGTAGAGTAGAGTAGAGTAGAACAGAACAGAACAGAACAGAACAAAAAGCAACATCTTAAATGACTATTTTGAGTGGAGAAATATTTGAAGAGATGAGAAGTCATATCAATCCCACAACTGGATGAGAAATTATCTTCCTTCCTGTCCTTGTCTACCTCACCTCATAGCAATGAAATTGTATTTTTAAGTAATCTGGTAGAGGGAGATATCTGATGGTGTGCACTGCTGCTTCTGTCTTTCTTGGAAGCTCAGAACTGTGGACAAATATTTTCAGTCCCTTCCTCAGGTCAAGCAGAGGAACAACTGGACTCCATGGTAAGTCACGGAGCTTTATTTGAAGAAAGACTGCAGTTGTAGAGCACCAATCACTGAAGGCATTGGACATGCTCTTTTTGACTGCAAACTGTACTCTACAAAAGGGGCTGCTTATTTAGATTCTTATTTAAAAACTAAAAAAATATTTGGGCCCTTGGGAAAAACTCACCCTCTTTTTGCAGGGAATGAACTTTTACATATCACTAGTAAGACTGCACTCTTTATTTCAACGAAGATAGAATACCTTGATCAGATTGGGGTTAACTGTAGGGCTGACAACTTGTCCTGATATTTCCTAATTGTATTTTTATATCAGTTTTAAATATTTGATATGGTCAAATGACTTAATTAATAAAATTTCTATTCTATTTGCAAAGTGTTCTGTTTAAGAGGAAAACAGTTCCAATCTTTAGAGAAAGAGTGTTTTACACACAGTGTTCTCCACAAACAAAAGAATTACAGATTGCTTTTCTAAATATGTTACAGTTTTAACTATATCCCTTCATTTCCCAGGGAACTGTTTTCATAATTTTCTTTATTTTCACCATGTATATGTATATATTTGAACTAGACGGTGTTGTTTCTCTATGTCATATATGTATGTGTATGTGGGCGTATGTGGGTATATGCATAATGGTTATCTTTTGAAGGTTGAACGCAATGAAATTTAATTTTATGCTGATTAGCATACATTTAAAGTGACAATAAAGTTTTATCCTATTCTATTAATTTATAATATTGAGATGAAATGGGAAGAATGGAATTCATACTGGAATCCAAATAACATTGCAATGAATTCGTTTCAAAACCAGAATCAACTAGCGTTTCTTTGCAAAGCATAATCTATAGTTTAGAGTTAGTTTATTTTCATAAAGTACATTTAAAGGAGTTGTGTCTGAATTTGCCCTAGAAGCAGAAATCTTAGAAGGGACAATAAACATTTCTTTTCCATAATAAATACCTTGCTTCAGCCTTGAGATCTGAAGGAAGAATGACACTAGAGATCCACAACTGTGTCCCCATAACAGAGTGACCTTCTTACTATAACCCTTGTACTGGGTTGGCTCAATGTTTTTACATATTTAATCCAGTACTGAGTAGTGAAATCCAAATTTTTTTACTACCGGTTTTGTGGGCGTGGCTTGGTGAGCGTGGTGTGGCTTGGTGGGCATGGCAGGGAAAGGAAATTGCAAAATCTCCATTCCCATCCCACTCTGGGGCCAGCCAGAGGTGGTATTTGCCGGTTCTCCAAACTACTCAAAACTTCCACTACTGGTTCTCTGAACTATTCTAAATTTCCACTACCGGTTCTCCAGAACCTGTCAGAACCTGCTGGATTTCACCCTGCCAATAGTATGGTCAAGCCAACAGATCAAAATTAAGTGATTGCAGGTAATAATTCCTTTTTGTAACGCAAATGATCTTATTATGTGCCAAAATTGACCAATATATTTGGTGGGATAAGGATCTAATTTGGAAAAAAAGAAAGCAGAGTCCCTTCCATTACCCTTCTTTGGCACTTTACCTACAGCAATTCTAATAGCATCAGGAAATAAAATTGATATTTAAAGGAACAACATAGGATACTCTTTCCAATATGCAAGTCATTTCCTTCTACTTTCTCCATTTGCATTGCTAATAAAATAATGTGGAGGAATTGCGCAGCAGCTGTCCAGATGAAGTCAGAGCCACTAACACAGACTTGTAGTTTATATACATAGATATATGCATAGATATATGAACTTGTATTTATGTGCAGAAATATATTTAACATTCAAAGTTACAGCAGTCTTTGTCATCATCCAGAAAAAAGGAACACAAGATAGTCAAGGGACACAGGAACATCATGGGGTAAATTCAAACAGCATACAGAACACACAGAAGAAAAAGGCGGGAAAAAAAGAGAAACGCCCCCTTTATCTTACGGCAACATATCATAGTGTCGATTGCCTCATGCGTGAGTCAGCACTCTCCACCTAATCACCTACCACTGTGTATCCTGGCTTATTGTACACTTTTCTGTTCCAGCTAGTAAATTCAATATCCTAACAAATAATGGTAGAAGTAGCAGAATTAATCCAAACATGTCATCCAGTCACCCCATGACTTAATGAGCCGTGTTCTCAATTGGCATCCATTTTTTTTTTTTGTCCATCAAGCTTGATTCTTTGCTACTTATTAATTAGACCTTGAATAAACAGGAACTGTCACAATTCAATACAGCATTTCCTTTTCTCTCTTTGCATCAACAAAAGCCTACAGGCAGGACAACTATAGTTAACACTGTGGCAAAGTGATCAATTTGCATTCAAGATACTTATTTGGATTAAATGCTTTTCAGCTCAATACAAAGTAGCTCAGCTGGATGTAGTCAACCTTACATTAACAAATGAAAAGCAGAGGTTTCGTCCAGATGCTTATATTTTCATGCAAAATAATTTGTGGGGAAAGTACAAACAAAACTGGAAAGGTATATATTTTAAATTGGAGTGATTTCTACCCTGGCTGATTGCATAACAATATACGTGACCTCTGGGCTCTTTGCTATTCTAAAAAAATCTGTAAGGCTACATGTGGGAGTTGCAACTACAGGAGGTTTGGAATTTGCATATCACCTAGACAGGTAGTACTTGTTTGGTGACCACAACTGGGACTATCAATTTACTTGTTAAACAAGTGGACGCTAAGTGAAACTGGGGCTGTGTCTATGCTTATGATCTTGAAACTTCACCTATTCTTTGTTTTACAGACCACAAAGGTCATAAATGCGAGGATGGGTCATAAAATTACTTTTTCATCACCATCATAATTTTGAACAGTCTCTAAATGAGTCCGTCACTAAACAAAGTCTATACAATTCATTTTATTTGTTAGTTAACATTTGTTAGAGCCTTGGTGGTGCAGCAGACTAAAGTGCTGTTAAGTAGCACCAGCTGCCTGCAATTACTGTAAGTTCAAATCTCACCAGGCTCAAGGTTGACTCAGCCTTCCATCCTTTCGAGGTAGGTAAAATGAGGACCCGGATTGTGGGGGCAATAAACTGACTTTGTATAAAAAAGAACACCATTTGGGGGGCCCGAAAGCCCTACTAAGCAGGTATATACAAAAGTATGAAGGCTATTGCTTAACGCATTGTAAGCCGCCCTGAGTCTCTGGAGAAGGGCGGCATATAAATAGAACCAATAAATAAATAAATAAATAAATAAACATAAAAAATAAACAAATCCATCTTTCAACTTTAAGAAAAACCCTGTCCTTGAAAAAAACACAAGCATAAATCTCCAAGAACATGCTGTTATGTCACAATCTGTTTCATTACTTTTTCACATCAGTAGCTATGGGTCTAAAGTTAGGGAGCTAGACCAAATAATTTTTCATAGTTATTAGGAATTTACAGATCTCTAAGATATCCAGAATAGAATTCATTTATTCATTTAAGTAACATTTTAGCTTCTCATCTTATGGCAGTGACAAGTTAAATAGTACAAATCATAATGTCTCACGTTGCAAATCCAGGTAGTTCTTGAGTTACGACTATAATCGAGTCCCAAATTTCTGTTACTAAGCAAAACATTTGTTAACTGAATTTTGCACCATTTTACCACTTTTCTTGCCACAGCTGTTAAGTGAATCACTGCAGTTGTTAAGTTAGAAAACACAGTTGTTAAGTGAATCTGACTTCCTCACTGACTTTGCTTGTCAGAAGGTCGCAAAAGATGACCACATGATCTTTGGACACAGCAATGCAGGGGTGAAATGTAAAATTTGTTACTACTGGTTCTGTGGGCGTGGCTTGGTGGGGGGGTAATGGGACTGGGTGGGTGTGGCCAACTTTTTTTTTTTAACTTTTCAAAGCATTTTTTCTAATGCTTTGAAAAGCCTCTGCCGATCAGGCAACTCAGCTGGGATCCTCAGAGACTTTTCAAAGCATTTTTTTACCACCTGTTCGGCCAAGAGGTTGCAGAAAAAAATGCTTTGAAAAGCCTCTGAGGATCCCAGCTGAGCCGCACGATCATCAGAGGCTTTTCTTCTTCTTCTTCAGTAGTAGTAGATTGATTTATTGACTATTGATGTACAATCACATGTGAAATCAAGAACCCACCAAAATCAAACCTGGTGGTGTTAAAATTTGACTTTTGTAAGACGCAGTGCTGCTGTATTCCGACAAATAAACAGGAGTACGCAGAGAATACAGGACGTGAAGGGAAGTGAAGAGTGTGTGATTTTTTTTTGCAGAGACATCCCGACCATTTTTTAATATATACTTTTCTCATAGCATTTTCCTCTTCTCAAACTCCTTATACATTTTTTACTTTTAAAAGCATTTTTTCGTCGGAAGAGGTTGTAGAAAAAATGCTTTTAAAAGTAAAAAAAAAAAAGCCTCTGATGATCGGGCGGCTCAGCTGGGCATGTGGGGGGAGGCACAGGGATTTTTGCTACTGGTTCTCCGAACCACCTGCAGCCATCGCTACCGGATTGGGCGATCCGGTCCGAACTGGGAACATTTCACCCCTGCAGCAATGTTATAAATATGAAACAGTTGCCAAGCATCTAAATATTGATCAATTTTGGGGATACTGCAAAAGTCATCACTGAAAATCAGTCATAAGTCACTTCTCCAAGATCCCTTCCACTTCTGTTATTCTGTTTGCCTTTGTTTGCCTATTGATATCTAACATTTTTGTTTCCCAAACAAATTAACTTATAAAAGAAACTAATGAAAATAAAACAAGAAGTAGACAAATCCATAAAACTGCAATGTAGGAATAAAAGATTAAAATTAACTTTCCATATAGCCAGATAAAGTAGCTTCCTGGGAAAAAGCATTTTTAGGGACCAGCAATAAAAGGGAATAGGAGTTGTTACTAGTGTTACTATCCAAATGTTTTATACCGATTTATATCCATTGAGTTCATTCATTCACACAGAAGAAGAGACATGTCTTCTTCTGTGAATCTGTTGAAAGGTATGAATGGCATTTATGAAGAATAGCATATGAGAGACAGAAACTCCCTACAAACACCCCAAATCAGGCTATAGAAGCACAAAGATTTATGCTGAAAGGTTTTTTGATTGTTTATGCAACATGTGGAGTACTACTGTGGGAAGAAATATCCATCTGGTTCAGTTCCAAGCCGGGAGAAAGGCACTGGAGCAGTGAGGAAATCCAATTTCTTTTACTACCGGTTCTGTGAGCGTGGCTTGGTGGGCGTGGTGTGGCTTGGTGGGTGTGGCTTGGTGGGCATGGCAGGGGAAGGATACTATAAAATCCCCATTCCCTCCCCACTCCTTGGGGAAGGATATTGCAAAATATCTATTCCCACCCCGCTCTGGGGCCAGCCAGAGATGGCATTTGCTGGTTCTCCAAACTACTCAAAATTTCCGCTGCCAGTTCTCTGAACTGCTCAAAATTTCTGCTACTGGTTCTCGAGAACCTGTCAGAACCTGCTGGATTTCACCCCTGCACTGGAGACAAAATGGAGTCTGGAGGCTGATTGTAAAGAGGGTCTATTTATTGGTGAACAGAACCACCAGGATTTATGGTTCTTGTGCAGCTGACAAAATGGAGTTGAGAGTGAGTGGCTTTTATACCTTCTTTTGGGCTTTGTATTTGAGATTCCTGTTCCTGTGCAAGAACATGTATTCTATTGGCTGTTGTAGGGGTTATGTAGAGGTCATAGCTGGCTCTATAGGCAAAAGGGGAAATGTAAATCCTAGGTGTTTGGCTGAACTCCCAGGTTTGGTTGAAGTTTGCGGGGTGGTGGTGGTCATGCAACTGAGATGATGCAATGAAAGGGCTTGTGTTATGAAAGGTGTTGGACAATTCCTATTATGGCTTAAAGACTTTGTCCTGGTTTGGATCTTGCGTGAAGGCTAATCCCACCATTCTGTCTTTGTTTCAAAATATCCTGTCTTGAATGGATGTCTGCCTGCAGTATTTGTTTGCCTATGAATAGAGCTATCTCTTTATCTCTTAAGTGCTGACATCAGCTGTGGGCTATTCAGGAAAGTGGGGGTTGCTTTCTGCCTCAAAAAACATGTTTTTCCATTTCTCCCTTCGTGGAAATATAATAATCTTCTTTCATATTCCTCAAAATATTTCATTCTTCTAGGAGAGGGAGTGGCTTCCTATACTAGTACTAGAATGGAAATTTCTAAGATAAACAAGATATGGTTCTCAAAACACAAAATGGTCCCATGTGAATCAGATAAGGAAATGGCACTCAAATTGAGAAGCAATACAAGCAGTGGTGAAATTCAATTTTTTTTTATTACCGGTTCTGTGGGCGTGGCTTGGTGGGTGTGGTGTGGCTTGGTGGGCGTGGCTTGATGGGCATGGCAGGGGAAGGATATTGCAAAATCTCCATTCCCTCCCCACTCCAGGGAAGGATACTTTAAAATCTCCATTCCCTCCCCACGCCTGGGGGAAGGATATTGCAAAATCTCCATTCCCACCCCACTCTGGGACCAGCCAGAGGCGGCATTTGCCGGTTCTCCGAACTGCTCAAAATTTCCGCTACCAGTTCTCAAAACTATTCAAAATTTCCGCTACCGGTTCTCCAGAACCTGCGCAGAACCCACTGGATTTATCCCTGAATACAAGGTACAATATGACAAACAAGGTGGGGCTTTCAAAGCCTTTCTGAAAACTATCAAAGTGGGTAGAAATGCAGAACAAGGTATGAATGATCAGTTTTCTGACTTAATTCCTCTAGAACTCAAACTATCCTAGATGCTTAGTTTGTTAAGCATAGATTGTTGCTAAGTGTGTGAATAAGCAAAGTTTCCAGTTTCTTTATAACTCTCTGTGTGATAAAGAGAGGACAAACAATCCAATATTATTTGACCTGAAGTCCAACTCAAGAAAGACCACAATAGATTAGCAGAAAGATTCAAAAGAGTGTTCTGTGTTTCCATTTCAAAGCTCTAACCCAGCTTCTAGGATTGTTGAGAAGAGAAAAGATGAGGCAAGGGCACCGAGTATACCTGGGTTGGAAAATGATGGTAGAATAATGTAAGAAAAATAATAGCTAAAGATGTGATCTTAGTGCTGTATCTGATTTAACTTTCATTCCAAGAGTTTCTGTGTTTGGTTTCAATTCAAATAATATGTAATTATAAGCAAGGCCATTTCATTCCCCCATCCTGCCACACCAAGATAATAAATCTATTGAACCAACTGCTTTCACAAGTTATGACCCAAACATCTTAGGGTGATTATTAATACATTATTGTTATGATAGCTAAAGAATCCACTAAGTTTAAGACTGCAGGGCAATCGAATTTTGAAATAACAAGCAATAAAGCTGTACAAATGGCTTTCCTGTTATAAGATACTATAAGGCTACTGTATAATAGTTCAAACCCGGGAAGAAACAGAAGTTAAATACAATAACAAATGTTCAACTGATCCCCTTTCCTATTGATTTTTTTTTTCTTGGCAACAAGCTTCCCAGAGTTTTCTATATTTCATTTCTAAGAGTATTATCCTCTATAACTGTCAGTCTTATGAGGTAGACCAGACAGGAAACGGGGCCAGATGAATTAATTCAACTTTATTGTAAGGTTGCATTAAAAGAATCTTGCAAGTAAAGAGAGTTTCCTGCTCACATTCCTGCTGCAGGCTAAGCTATTTTTTAATTGTTCTTTTGATTGGGTCTTGTTGCCCTGTTTCCGAAGGTCATTTCCAAATACCATTACAAAAGCACAATAACCTTTGAATAATATTAAAAGCTGCCACTCATCTTTTAACCCAACATCTATACAGGGCATGGGCGCCATTTCTAACAGAATTCCATTCCCAGATCTAAATAATTTATTTCCATAAAAAGTGGTTTGTATGTTTAGAATATATTTTAAAACTTGTTTTGCACACAGTGATATAAAACGAATAAAGAAGTGAATAATGATGCCTTGTATCTATGCCATCGTTTGCCCAGTGCTGTGCTGCAAACATGAAAAACTTATTTCAAACCACCATACATAAAACATGCATCCATTACTAAGGAAACCATATGCCTTAAAACCCTGCAATATTAACCGCATACATAAATCAATATAAAGAACACACAGCTAAGTTTTAATCATTAATTAATTCTTTAGCTGTTTTTCTTATTAAAGCTCAGGGCTTAATTAAGCACCAAAGGAATACTCTTCCATGCCTCTGAAAGCTATTGATATAGATGAAATTATATACATCTATACATAAACATCCAGCTACAACATTCATTTCTGATATCCTGAAGGTTTTTTTTTAACAAGATGCAAGATAATAATTCAGCATGTAAGTGAGTAAGTATACATATATACCTAAATATGTAAAAACTCTGGATCAAGCGAGCCAGGGGTGAAATCCAGCAGGTTCTGACAGGTTCTGGAGAACTGTTAACGGAAATTTTGAGCAGTTCAGAGAACCAGCAAATACTACCTCGGCTGATCCCAGAATGGGGTGGGAATGGAGATTTTGCAATATCCTTCCCCCAGGAGTGGGGAGGGAATGGGGATTTTGCAGTATCCTTCCCCTGCCATGCCCACCAAGCCACACCATGCCCACCAAGCCACGACCATAGAACTGATAGTAACAAAAAAATTGGATTTCACTACTGAAGCGAGCTACTTATAAGTTGGTAACTCTCTCTCGCTTGCTAATGCTTATATTCTTGTAAAGCTCATTCATTCATTTTTAAATTACTGTTTCCAGAATAGCTGCCAAACTCACATTTTTGCAATTATATAAATACAGAGCCTGCAAACAAAAACTGAAAAGCAGAGAGATTCTCACAGCATAGAAAAACATGTCATTGGTGTAACTATATTTCTTTTTAAAAATTCCTTTGTCTACTTTTTACCTGTCTACTTTCTCATGAAGGAATGAAATTGGCTCACTAGTTAAGATGCTGAGTCTTAGACCATTAAAGGTCTATATGGCATGGTTCCGAGCAGGAGTGGGTTCTACTTACCTTTACTACCGGTTCGCAACAGAGCCGCGCACGTGCGCTTACTTCGCTCTCGCGCATGCACAGAAGCTTCTGCGAATGCGCAGAAGCGTTCTGATGACGTCGGGGTCGGTGGGTGGAGCCTCCCACTGGTTTTACTACTGGTTCTATAGAACCGGTGCGAACCGGGGGCAACCCACCACTGGTTCCGAGTATCCCAACCAATTCAAGACTCGGTTCTTGGCTTCCACAAAAATCCTGTTTATTGGGTACATCTTATCGGCACAGTCAAAGGTGAAACTAATACAGAATAATTACCATTTTTGGTATAATTAAAGAATAGATACTGGCTACCTCCCTTGTGTCACAGGTCACCTTATCCAACCAAGCAGGTGATGAACTTCTCAGCAATCCCTCCTGCCATTGCTAGGGCACGCTGATTTGGCCTTGGTTCTCAGGAGCCTTATTGTTGTTATGTCTGGCACATTGGAGGAAAACATTCTACATTCCATAAGTCCCGCTCCCTCCCTCCCTCCCCCCATAAGTATGGCAACTAAGAAACGAAGCAAGAAAAATATGGCTTCAGCTAGAGTTGTTTCGAGAGTTGACACTATAGCTCAACAGTTTGAGACCTGAGTGCCATGAGATGAGTTAAGTTACTGTCGCTTGTCTCAGCTCCTGCCAACCTAACAATTTGGAAGCATGCAAATGCAAGTAGATCAATAGCTAATTCACGTAAGCATGCAGGAAGCTAAAGCATTCTGTATTTTGCTATATGCAGCATGATGTCATGCCAGTCATGTGACCATAGAAACATCTCCAGACAATGCTGGCTCTTTGGCTTAAGAAACAGAGATGAACACCACCCCCTAAAAGTCTGTCATGACTAGAGGGATAAAGATTGTAGGGACACCTTTTACTTTACTTTCTCATGAACAGACCAGATGTCAACTCGCAAAGCATACCTGGTCTGCTCTCGAGTTGCCATGGGCAGGAAAGGGGGGAGGAGTGACAGAGCAGCTCAGCAGCCACGTTCAAAAGCACATTCCACGCATACCTTCTTCAAGGTTGGATCTCAGATTACCAGAGCCGGCAAGTGAAGCGTGGTTTCTACAGCCCGTGAAAGTGTCTCATTGGAGAATGTGATTTATGACACAGACTGAGATGAGGGTGGAAACAGGGTCAGAGTTCAGCCATAAATTACGTGCGGCAGAGTTGACTTCACCCGGGAAGTTACTGACATGTTGCTCCTAATAAATAACTGGATTTATTTTGAAACTTGGCTCGAGGGTCATGAGTTACCGGTAATTAGGGCATCTGTCAGAACCCTGACAGTAGAGTTGGGACCCACTGATCTTTTGACATTCTTCACCAGATCTGTGCAAAGAGAATTTAAGTGAATGGTGTCTCTGAACCTGTTCAGAGGAAAATGAGAAATACTCCAATAATTACTTGAATAATACATAGGAATGATCTTAGGAGCCAGGGGGGTGGGAGTGGTAAGAGACAGCATAGCCCACAGCTGGATAATGGGCAGGGGAGAAGAAGAGACCCTCCCTAATTTCTCAAAGCATAAAGGAGACAGGGAGAATTGCAAGATTCTGTCTTCCAATAAAGAAGAATTAAGAATTAAGTAAGGCAGCAGTTACTAAAGGGCAGGACTGCTATTTAGGGATAAGACTCTAATTTATCAAGAAGCTTTGAAAGTTGATGGTACTTCCCAAAATACTTCCATAACTCATACATAAATTAGGGATAAAACATATATTTTTCACACTGCCTGGTTTAGACACCACATACTTTTGCCATTTTCTGCTCTGTTTTATGAATGAGGAACAGAAGAATATTCCACTGATCTCCCAGGCTGTCGAGGCTTTCAAACTTCAGTAATTGCTTGATTATCATATCAATTCTGAATAGACTGCTTGAGAAATGCAACTCCACTATTAACTGATTTGATCCTCTCCTGTCTGGACAATTATCCTGCTCAGAATCTTGTTACCCATGAGCTTTCCAAATCCTATTATGTTCTGACATAGTTACTACTTTAAAAATAAATTCCATATATAATTTGTGCATCCATAGTTTATAGTGGAAACAGGCAAATTAGAGCCTATTATTTCTTTCATTAAATTTAGACATTGATTGACTGCCAACAATTCTGAAAAGTTCACAAGTTAAAAAAAAGGGGAAAAATACATAATAGACAAAATGAAGGAATAAACTATGGCAAAGACGACAAACTCTCTGTGATTGCTCAAAACCAGTAATGGAAATTCCTTCTTTGTTATGCTTGTAAACTGCCCAGATTTTCTTTGTTATCTGCTGCTTATTTTCATTGCTGGTAGCTTTTTTAAAAAATGCAAATAGTAAATTGAGATGATTTAGATACATTTAGCCTGAAGTTTGACTTGGCTACTTCTTTCTTCAAAGACAACTATACATGCATGTAAAATTACATGGAGGCCAAATTTCACAACTGCATTAAATCAATTATTCAAGATAGCAAACCATGAAATATATACTGAAAAATACTTCTAATATTTCTGTATAATATATTCTTCAGCACAGGGATAAGGACAAGCTGAAACCAGTTTTGTATACTTTTTGTTTTTGTTGTTAAAACTGTATATTATTCACCACAGAAAGAAATTGCACACATATTAAATATGGTGTTGTCAGAGAGATTACAGATAAGCAAAGTTGTTCCTAATTCTAAACATATTATTTTGACCATTCTGAAAATGTACTGATCTCAAAGCAGCTTTGTTTTAAGATCAAAACAAGTGTTTCGGTCACAAAGCAGGGCCATTGTGAACTCAGAGCTCTTTCATAATAGCTGAAACAGTGCATTTTGGACTGGAACCATTTCAAATTCAAAAGATTCTCCACAGTTACTGCTGACTCTGTAAATGACTGTCATCACCATAACTGGCAACACACATAGCCAAAAACAATTTCATCATATTTTCCAAGGCACCCGAAGGCCAGACAAGGAATAATGGATGGAAACTGATCAAGGAGAGGTTCAACCTAGAAATAAAGAGAAATTTTCTGACAGTGAGATCAATCAACCAATGGAACAGTTCAGTGGTGGATTTCAATTTTTTTTACTACCGGTTCTGTGGGCGTGGCTTGGTGGGTGTGGCATGGCTTGGTGGGCGTGGCTTGGTGGGTGTAGCAGGGGAAGGATACTGTAAAATATCCATTCCCACTCCAATCCAGGGGAAGGTTACTGCAAAATCCCCATTTCCTCCCAATCAGCTGGGACTTGGAAGGCAGAGAATAGATGGGGCGGGGCCAGTCTGAATTTTTACTACCGATTCTCCGAACTACTCAAAATTTCCACTACCAGTTCTCTAGAACTGGTCAGAACCTGCTGAAACCCACCTCTGGAACAGTGGTGGGAGCTTCATCACTGGAGGCTTTCAAAAAGAGATTGGACTGCCATTTGTCAGAAATGATGTAGGGTCTCCTGCTTGGGTTTGCGGGGTTGGACTAGATGACCTACAAGGTCCCTTCTAACTCTGTTAATCTGTTTAAAAAAGTAATCGAAGGCACAACGTCATCACCTTATTCAATGTGTGATGACTAGGGGAAAAATGCCTTCCAATTATCAACAAAATAGAAAAAAGTATATATAGTTACCAACAATAATTACAACAATCCCATAACCACCTCCATCTTTGGGAGGGAGAGGAAGGAAGTAAACATTTCAATAATTAAGAGAGAACATCAGAGAACCAAATAAGCTGGTGCTTAAGGCATTAGGCTAGCAAGCAGGAGACAGTGAGTTCTAGTCCCATTTTAGGCATGAAACCAGCGAGGTGAACTTGGGCCAGTCACTCCCTCTGAGCCCTTGCAAGGAGTCAATGGCAAGCCACTTCTGAAAACCCTGACAAAAAACTCAAAGGACTTGTCCAAGCAGTTTCTGAGAATCATACATGATTGAACAGAAGGGGATAAAAAAAAAGAATGTGAGCATATCTGCATACATTATAAGAAACAAACAAAAAGTTACATTAATTAGAAATAGCCATAACTGGATCATTGTATTTATAAGCTCTTCTCTACCTAGTAGGATTTTTAAAAAATGATTTTTTGCCGTTTTGAAAAGCTAATATATTTCTCTTCCAAGCTGAACCAGATGTATCCCATTTGAATGTAAATTAATGCCTGCGATTAAAAAGTCTTCACCTGCAGACTATATTTAAAACATTACAGGAGTTAATCTTCCAGAATGCCACGAGAACATAAATAAATATGAATAAGAATATGATAAGGTCACTACAAGAGCTTTAAAACACTACAAGAGTTTTCCTCTTGATGGACCAGACCAAGAGCCTACTTAATCTTTTAATCCGTAACTCATTTTCTGGAAAATGGGGGTTCACGTGTTTTACATACAGTACGCAGCACAGCTGTAGGACCCAGCAAGTTGGAAAGGTTAATCAGCAGGTCGAATAACTACTATCCTAAACTTGGACTCATCGGAGTTCAAAAATACAGTTTTCAGGCAATATGAATTATAGGTAGTTCTCAACTCATGAGCACAATTGAATCCAACATTTCTGCTGTTAAGCGAGACATTTGTTAAGCGAGTTTTGCCCCTTTCTTGTCTCAGTTGTTAAGTGAAACACTGTAGTTGATAAATTAGTAATCCGGTTGTTAAGTGAACCTGGCTTCCCCACTGACGTTGCTTGTCAGAAGGTTGCAAAAGGTGACCACATGATCTTTGAACACAGCAATGTTATAAATATGAAACAGTTGCCAAGCATCTAAATATTGATCAATTTTGGGGATGCTGCAAAGGTCATCACTGTGAAAATCAGTCATAAGTCACTTTTTTCAATGCTGTTGTAAATTTGAACAGCCCAACTATTGTAAGTTGAAGACTACCTGTATGCTTAAGTGAGATGAGCCAACAATACAATATGAAATAGAATATCCATTCAGATCTTCTCTTACTTTATCAACCATCACATTGCAGATACAGAAAAAAAGTGAAAAATAATTGAGGTATTGGAGCAGAAAACAAACATAGCTCAGTTCAGTTAAACCAATTCCATTTACTAAACCAGGGGTCTCCAATCTTGGCAACTTTTAGACTTTGCTCAACCAGCAAAGCTGGCTGAGGAATTGTGGGAGTTGAAGTCCACAAGTCTTAAAGTTGCCAAAATTGGAGACCCCTGTACTAAACTGTTCCTTTTCACTCCATCCTTCCAAACCACTCTTGTATCCATCGTGTCCATACTCTTGATTTTTGTTCTTTAAACTTCTAACCTCCCTCTTTTTCAGGACTTCACCAACTTCATCCAACCATGACTTTATCAGTCTTCTCCTCTCCCTTGACTCATTCACATTTTCCCCAATTGATCCCCATTTCCACAATACCACTTCATTTTACTTTTTGATACTGGCCGTTAATTTCTCTATTTGTTCCGAGGCCAGTAAAATGAGGATCCAGATTCTTGAGGGCAATATGCTGACTCTGTAAACCGCTTAGAGCAGGGGTAAAACACTCTCACCTTCACTACCAGGTCGGAAATGTGAGCGCACGTGCTTGTTACCCTCACACACGCCTTTTCTGCACATGCGCAGAGGGTCAAAAACGGGACGTGATGATGTCCCGGAGGTGGGCAGGGCCTCCCACTACTGACCCTACTGGCTCATGTGAACGGGATAGATCCGGCCGGATTTCACCATTGACTTAGAGAGGGCTGTAAAGCACTGTGAAGCGCTCTATAAGTCTAAATGCTATCGCTATCATTCTTCCCCTTATCTGTACTTTACCCCACATGCTTCTGACCTATTTTTATTTATTTATTAAACTGGTATGGCACCCATCTCACGATGCGAGGCGACTCTGTTCCGATGTTACGCTAAATTTCCCAACGACAGAAACGCAACCAGAAATAGAGGTTGTTTTTCCTGCAAAAATAGAAGCCACTTTTTTTTCCCCCACTTCATCCTCTTGTTTTTCATCTCTGTGCTAACTGGCTCAGAGCGTTTTGTTTGTAGCAGGGAAAGCTCTGTAGCTTAATGCAGATATGTGACTCCCGTGAACATTACATTCAAATTAACAGCACAGACACATCCATTTGCATACCAATTTCACTAGAATGTCAAGGCAGGAAGATTTTTAATTGGAGGCAGCATTTGCAAACATTGCACAAACACACCCTTTCCCTACTTACACCTGAGACAGATAAACTGCTAACAACTGAAAGAAGGCCAATTTCTATAGTACAAGTCAGTAGTGACTTGCTAGATGGAAATATTCTCCAGTCATGTGCGGCAACTAAAGGGAACAGAATTCCCATCCTTATCAGAAACCAAAAGGACATGATGGCAAAAAACAAGTATCTTAACTAATTAACAACTATGCACTTGTACAATGCTGACTGCAGGGCCAAATACACAATTTTGCGCAAAATTACGGGGTCCTTGGTGCTCTCTGAGCTTGGTTGTTTTCTTCTGGATCTTTCTTTACCCAAAGTAGGTAATATTACCAGTGCTAGTGCTAAATCCAAAAATACCAGGGAATTTCTAGAAGCCTGGCACTCTGACAAATCAGCCATCAACAGACACATAGACATTAACAACGTCTATAGACTATGCAAAAGAGACAATCATCCAGCCCAAAAGAGAAAAAGACTCCAGCACCTCTTCACCAGCAATCAGCATCCAGATCAGCATAGATTAACTCCAAGGTCAACTTCAGACCTACGATCAAGTAAGCAATACTCCAATCAAGAAACTGCCAAAGAGCCATCAGTAAACATTCCAACCAAAGAATCTCTAAGACTGCCCCCATCCACACAGACAGGCAAGCCACCAGAATATAAACTGATAGCAAACAACACTCCTTACTAGCACTGATGATGTTACCTAGTTAGGGTAATGAAAGGTCTACAAGACAACAAGCAAGCTCAGAGCAGCAAGGAACTCTCATTTCAACCCTGAGCTACAAATATTCTCCTTTATTGTTAATGCAACATCTGCAAAAAAAACCAACCAAGCTCTGAGAGCACAAAGGAGCCTGTTCTGACCTAGGCTTCCCAAGAGCATGAAGCAGACTCCTTGTCCCGACAAAAATCCCTTTTTATTAAGTTATTGGGAATTCCTCTCATTCACATCCAGCAAAGTCTTTCAAGGGAGAATTTACAGTCACAGACCTTATCTGGCTTGGAGAGCTGCCAGACCGATATCTTCAAAACTTGGCAAGAAGTCTCTGAGAGTCATGAACCAATTAAGCAACCTAATTGTCTCTTGCAAACTCCAGTCCCCTTTCGCTCCTCTTTATTCCCTATTGGAGGGGGCATTCACTGTCCACCTGTGGCTTTACTCCTGAGTCGACCCTTGTTCCTTAGCTGTTCCCTTCTCCTAGTAGTTCTGCGCATGCGCACACTGGGAATAGGCTCCAGCTGTTCTTCTGCCCCACTGATGTCTGGCTCTAAAGGCAGTTGACAACTGTCAGACGGCCCTGGCCACATCTCTGCCTCAGACGCAGAGCACTCATCAGAGCCTTTCCCAGACACCAAGACTGGGCCATGTTCCTCCCCAATCTCCTCACTGTCTGAGTCTGCCACCAGTTCTGCTGGCTGCTGGCGGGCCACAACAGACCCCCCCCCATTTCAACCCTGAACTACAAATATTCTCCTTTATTGGTACCACTAAATAAGACTTGGATTCAATCACTGACTTCCAAATGTCTTTGATTTCCTTAGCTATGGATCCTGTCTGCTAAGAAATTCTGGCAGGTGGGGACAAGGAGAAGAACCTTTTCAGCTGTGGCCCCATCCCTGTGGAACAGTGTGCCACCCGAGGTGAAAAGTGCTCCCAACCATTCGGAAGGCCGAAAGGGTACTAAAACTTGGTTTTGATAGTTGGCCTGAAGCCTCAAAGGGGTGTTTGTTCACCTCTGGAGATAGTTGACAGGATAAGAAGATCTCATTCCTACGCCGTACATCCCTTAGCTTATGGTTTTAAAATTTTAATTTGTATAGTTTTTAACATTTTAATAATCTTTCTATAAGCCGCCCAGAGTTACCTTATAGGTGTGATAGGTGGCATAAAGATGAATAAACAAATCAATAAACAAATACCCTGCCTGCCTGTTTAAGAAAGACTGTGTTGGTCTCCTTTGGTTGGCTTTCACAATCAAAGATTCCAGGATCCTATTGTAAGGACCTGTCTGGGCTACCTTCTCAGGAAAGCATAACTTTTGAAGCAATTTGCATTTCAAAAGGAACTTTTACTGAGAGAGAGTTGTTAGGATATGGTTTGGGCCTAACAAGTTTTCCAGGCAATATGTGTGTTCTGTGACTTTAATATGGATATGTATTGTGTGGCTTTAAAGTTTTACTGCTGATTCATTGTAATGCTGAGTCATGCTGTAATTAGATAATCACCGGTTATAAACGTATTTAAGAAAGGTACTGTAATGTATTCAGTTCATGATAAGCTACCTGTCGAGCCGCCTGTTTGCAGCCAACGGCACTCGACAATGACATCTACAGCTACCATGTCTGCGTGTGTGCAGCTGGGAGGCGACTGCGTGGCACAGGTGTTGGTAATGGGTTTAGGAAAGCAGTTAGGGCTATGAATACACAGTGATGGGTGTAGTGGGTTCGCATTGGGTGCGGGGATCGGGGCTGACGCAGCTGGCTGCAGTGAGACTCTACTATGAAGTCATCCCAATGCGCTGTCAAGAGGAGGAGACGGATGCTGGCTTCCCGGCGTGCTATTTAAACAACGCGTAATGCTGGCACAGGAACTCTGACTTGATCGCTGTAAGCGTTTCAGCGGCAAGTAGTAGCTGTCGGCTGCAAATAAACCACCTTTGTTACACACGCCATGTGTGCTTCTCTGTGGTTTCGCTCCAGCAACCTAGCGTTGCTGAGACTACCACAGTGTGTGGAGTTGCTACCATTGTGCTATCATCAGTTGGATGGATCTAATACCATCGTGATTTGTGAACCAGAGTGAGTTTGTTATTCTAACCAACTACTGTTTGTGTGGTAAGAAGAGTTGTTGTACCACTGGACTGATTTAACTGGCAAAGACTTGGATTGATTTAAAGACTATGAGATTGTTTTTTCACTATAAAGTAAACTTGATAAACCAGTTTGCATATCTCTTATTCATTGCTCTCAGCAACATTTCTCTGTGTTCTACACTCTGCTGGTTGGTAACACAACAATATCCTTGACAAGAGTGATTGCAGAGAAGTCAGAAATTCGCTCATGAAGCATTAGGCTAACTTTCCCCCCCCTTCAACCCTCACCCCAATGCCCCATGTCCACCGACAGCCAATACAATGCCGCAAAGGTGTTTTGAAAACTCTGTGGCTGGATGGTGAGAAGAGGAATTCCTCGGGGCCCCGCAACTTTGGGAAACAGGCTGGAACCGGCTGAGAGGGAGTCTCCGCGGATAGCTTGTCCTCCCTCCCTAACTCCCAAGCAGTTATAGCAAAAACAAAAGCATATAAAACATTCAGCCCATGGAGCCTCCACTCTCCCCTTCAGAATGGCAGTGTTTTGGTAGGGACCTGACACCTATTCACAAAACCCATTACTGCCTGTTAAATTTCTCTAGATCAGAGGTGTCAAACTCAAGGCCCGGAAGCGTGGGATGCTTTGATCTGGCCCCCTGGCTGCCCTGGAAAGAGAAAGACTGGTCCGCGGTGCCTCTGCCAGAGAAAATAGCTCTCAGGAGGACTGCAGGTGGCCATCCTCAGCTCCATTTTCGCTGGTAGAGGGTTGCAGGAGGCCGTCACAGTCGAAAACGGAGCTTGGGAGCCTGTTTCCACTGACAGAGCAGTTGGGCCAGCACAGTTGCCCCCAACACGAGTGACTTCGAGTTGGCCATGCCCCCCCCCCGAGGTCAAACACAACCCTCGCAACAAATGCAGCCCTCAATTAAATTGAGTTTGACACTCCTGCTCTAGATTATACACCACCCTGAGTCCTTCGGGAGAAGGGCGGTATAGAAATAAAATTATTATTATTATTATTATTATTATTATTATTATTATTATTATTATTATTATTATTATTATTATTATTATTATTATTATTATTATTATTATTACCAAGTCACTTAAAAACCCAACCTTGCAATACTACATACAACTTCTCAAGCCTAAAGAACCTATCCAGCTCAAACGTTGGAGGTCAAATATTTGAATAATTATATATATATCACTGTTGCTATATATTACTCAAAGAAGAATCACAGAGTCACAGGGATGGGAGGGGATGCCAAGTCCATTAAATCCATTCCAACAAATAAGTCCAGTCTCTGCTTGAAGGCATTCAGCAAAGGAAAGCTTCTCTCCCAAGGGAATTGTTCCCATTGTTGAACTGAACTTACTATTAGGAAGCTTAGTGTGATCCTTCACCACACTAATCTGATTTAGGTAGTTGCAGCTCTCCCTGCAACATCGAATCACAGTCATGTGGAAACAGCAATCCAAAGTTTATTGCCCACATCAACAGCTGTGCAACTAAGGCTTAGAAGTGGTGAGCCAGAAGAAAAGCCAAACAGTTCCAGAAGCTGTTCAATTATGATACCAGACTATCTGGATGGAATTCTGTTCTTCTCAGCATTCTGAGTAGGAGCGGCAGACACTGAAAAATGTGTGTTGATATAATCAACAAAATTGCATTACCTAGTTCATTTTCTCATTCATTTGAGTTGAGTTTAACTGACTGTAAACTGAAAACTCATACTAAGAACTCAGCAGGCCCCTCATTGGTTTCCACGCCATTTAAATAGGATCCTGCTCAGAGGAAGGACTTTTAAAAAAGGACTTAAGTGGAACACTAAAAAAAAAACCACACCACACCTTTATTTTTAGCTGTAAATGGCAGTGGATAATCAATGTGGTATACTGGTGACATCACATTGATTATCCACTGGTATCAGGATAGGATTCAGCCGGTTTGGGCTGGTTCGGGATAACCGGTAGTTAATTGTTGGCTGGCTCCACCCCTCCCTGCCCCGCCCCTTCCAGGAGCCCCCACATGCCCCATTTTGGCTCCCAAGTAAGTTCAGGGAGGCGTCCTAGGCCCAAAACAGGGATGGGGGGGTGGCACGTCGTCTCTCCCCCACGGCCTGTTTTTGCTCCCAGCGGGGTGCAAGAGGCTGAGTGCTGCCTGTCACACACCCTGGCCACACCCACCAACCGGTCATTAGGACAGGGAACCGGTTGTAAAATTATTTGAATCTCATCACTGACTGGTATACTGGTGATACCATGTTGATTTTCTAGACTTTTTTCAGAAGTATACTATCCTATTTAAAGTATTAAACTTTTGCTATGGCCAGCTCTTTCTAAAACGTCAGGTTCCAATACCAGTTGCGGTCTTATCTAAGTGAAAAAAAGTTCCAAAAAGAAGAATTGTGAAGATATGATCTACAAAGTATGATGCACCAGAGCTGTGACAACCTCACTGTAAACTATTTCAAGGAACGTATATATAATCCAAAGGCAAAATGGCATACAATTGCCTGCAAATGTTGGGATAATTTACATACTCGTTGAGTGGAAACACTTGTGAGTCCTTGCATTAGCAATATTCATAAATCAAAGACATATCAAAGCATTTGTGTTAATACAGATTCTGTTTTCATTACTGGCAGCGTATTGCTTGGTTCTGACAAAAACACCAAGCTCTTCCTCAATGTGTGTGTACACACACACATACACAAACACACACACACATTCTGCTAATATTGTTCATTTAAAATATACTGTGCTATTAATGTAAGTTAGCTAATGCAACTACTTTCTTGATTCCATTTATATACATACCCCTGGTCACGCATATATTTGAGGAAAATGAGTACCAGAAACACAGAATGAATAGCAATTAACTAATTAACTATAAGTCTCAGCCTACCCAAAGACAATATATAGGACCATGTATATGTGCTTCAATTTTATGGTCAATATTTCTTCTAAAATTTCCAAATATTCCATTATGCTACTATAAAATGAACTTTCTTATAACTTAACTGCAAATCTTATATAATCCTGCTTTGTCTGGAAGAATAAAGTTTCTCTACAGTTTTTTTTTTTCTAAATTGCTTTTGATATAATATTGAAAACTGAAAATTAGGAGCATGGAAAGCTCAATCCAAAATATATTTGCTGAAGATTATGAATGTATGATTTAGCCTCTCTCTGCTCCATCAAAAATAGTTATCCTTCCTGCTTTGTGCTGTTTAGCTCTTGTATTGTACACCTTGACAACCTAGTTGTAGAGAAAGAATAGCAAATTTAGTCCAGTATGGACTAGTAAAATAATCCTGATCACCAGGGATCAGATTTGGGGTTTGGTAATGCATGCCTCTATGTTTGGGGAGGAAAAAGACATTGAAACGCAGAAATGCAATGTTAACTATCCAGGGGCCTCCCTCTCCGTCACAGAAATTCATCATCATCATTTAACCATGCCATAATCCCTTGTGGGGTGGAGCCTACGCAACTGAATGGAGCTAGCAGAGTGTTTAATGGCCAGATGCCCTTCCTGTTGCCAATGTGGAACTTTGTTCAGCAGATGTATTCTCATTGGGCCCAGAGAGAGAAATATCTGCCGCTACCTAGGATCGAACTCACAGTCTCCTGATTGTGAGGCGAGAGTTCCACCTCTAGGCCAATGCACCACTCTCTCTCCATCACAGATAAAAGGGAGACGGACATATCATAGAAAAATAATGAGAAGAAAGAGACCATTTAAAGCCAGCGTCCCCCCAACTTTTTTGTCTTTAGGTGACTGGCAGCGGGGGAGGAGAGATGGTTATTCATGGACTGGTTCTGAATGGGCTGCAGCCCAACATTGTGTTGTGACCTAGGCTTCCTGAGTCATTAAAACACACGAGTAGTCCCAAAAACCTCTTTTATTGCAACAGCTGTGAATTACGTTCATTCACAGCTGAGCCCCAATTAGTTGCAAAAAATCCTTTGGAAGAAGTCCTTCGAGATAATCACCAACCTTTATCTCCCTTGACATTCTGCCAAAGACCTACTTGGCAAAGCCACACGGATTCCAGAATCAAACAGAGATGCTGACTGGGAACAGAATTAACAACGTTGCCTTCCTGCAAAGTGCCCATGTGCCTTTGCTCCTCTTTTAAGCCTTATGGGAGGGGCCAATCATCTCCAGGCCTTACTCCCGAGTCGTCCCTTTTGTTTTAACTGTTCATGCGTTCTGGCAGCTCTGTGCATGCATTCACTAGGAACAGGCTCCTCCTGTTCCTCTGCTTCTCTGCAGTCCAACTCTGGAGGCTCTGAAGTCCGTGCATCACTCCCAGATGGCCCTGGCCCCATCTCTGCCTCCGATGCAGAGCCCTTGTCCGGGCCTTCCCCAGACTCCAGGACTGGCCCATGTTCCTCCCCAGCCTCCTCACTGTCCGAAACCGCTGCCAGCTCCGCAGGCTGCTGGCAGATCACAATACATTGGACCACAGACCGGAGGTTGGGGACTCCTAATTTAAACCAGTAAGTCTAAGCTTTTTCTCATTGTGGGTCAATGGCAGTTACAATATGCATGGGACAGACACATGGGTATAAGACATGAAGGGAGGGACACAAAAGGGCAGAAATACAAACCTACTATGGTTATACCTGCTTTCTTCTACAAGCAGCTTGATACCTGATGAGAACCTTCTCAAACCACCACCATCTCACCACCCTATACATGGGACCCACACTGCATGTATTTCAATGCCAGGCTAACACCTTTCTCTTCCAACAGGCATTCCAACGTTGCAATTATTCTTCAGCGCTTTCCATACTATCTACCACAGGTCTATTACCCAAAATTTCATGGTCTGCATTATTAACTTTTTTACTGTTTAAATTTATTTGCTGTTTTCTAGTGTTTAATTATAAACTACATTGTGACTAATGGATGCAGAAGTAGAATCAATAAGATTGATTTAGAAATGAATTTTGATTCCGAGCTCGGGGGGAAAATATAATACAGTGACCTTTATCCGAATAGCTGTTTTCACAGAAGGAGAGAAAATGATCTATTTTTTTGCTTTTAAAAATCACAGAAGAATAACCCTTCTAGATCAGATCAGGATCCATTGTAGTTCCAGCATTTTGTTTTTCGCAAACAGATCCCCGGGGGATGTGCATAAACAAGAGATAGGGTCTTATCTCCTGCCTCCAGTGTTTCCCGCAGCTGGTATTCTGGGGAATGAATCTTCAGTTCTAACAGCTATTGACAAAGCTCTCCTCCATGAATTTATGGAATTCTTTTCTAATGCCAGAAGACTACCTATTGTAGTCACTGAATTCCACCCGCAGTTTTATTATGCTAAGATGCACAAGTACTTCATAAAACAGGAACACATATAGTTTGAAATACACAACACTTAAGTAAGTCAGATGGACTTCACTGTGGTTTATTTCCATGTAAGGGAGGTCAGAGTGTATTCACTATTGTTAACCATGGATTATCTATTTCTGATGAAATTCTAATTTAGAATAATGCTGTGACATCTGGAAAAACAAGAACATATTCTTACCCAATAAATAACGGAAGGTGGGTGGACATATCCAAGACATTAGCATCTAGCAGCCTAAGCAATGGCTCATTACTCTTTAAAATATCAATGTTACAGTACATACTTTGTTCCATGCAGAAAAATCCATGTCTCCATTAAAAAAAGATAATAGAAGTATGGATAAAAGAAATGTTACAGGGCTGTAACCTAAAACTACAGAAAACAATTAAAGTAGAATAGATTGGGGAGGGGGAGGGAGATTAATATTGAGGACAGAATATAATTTATTAGAAAGATGGAAGAAAGGTGTGGGAACCCAGACAAACTTGAATGGGATGGAAAGTGACCAGCTTCTCAAAGAATGAGAATCAAAATGAGATAAGTGGGCCCCTGTTTTATCAATGCATCAAAGCAGAATTGATGGAGAAGCCAAAGGGAAATAGAAATTCTTGCTGATCAATTGCAAATTATCCATCAGTTCATAAAGACAGGAGTGGGCTGCTGGGGAGTTGCAGGGGTTCAGGAGAACCTCTAGCTCAGATTCTGTGCAGTTCGGAGAACCCTCAAATCCTACTCCTGGATGGCCTCCCCACCTCTCCCCTCCCAGGAATCCACACGCGGCCTGTTTTGGATGCAGGTAAGTGCAGAGTGTACACGGAGGCTTGGGGAGGGTGAAAAACCGGCCTACTGGAAATTCAGGAAGGCCAGAAACAGGCCCGTTTCCGGCCTCCAGAGGGCCTCTAGAGCCTGGGGAGGCTGTTTTTGCCCTCCTGGAGGCTCAACGAAAAGCCTCCGGAGCCCAGGGATGGCAAAAACGCCCCCCCCCGTGGTGCAGGAGGCCGACTAGGCCACGCCCACCATGGCTAACGCCCACCCAACAACCAGGAAGAGACCTCCTTGCTAAAATTTATGAAGCCCACCCCTGCATAAAGATATTCACATTTTGTATCAGATTTACAGAATAAATACCTATTCTTTTCAAGGAACTCTTACATTAGCCAATGTTTGTAGGTATGAAAATAGTGGATGGAAGGATAATGATTATGACCTTATTGGGAAGTAATTGATGGGGCTTACTTCTGAAACTTCTGGTAGATGTTTCGTTCCGAAAGTATGGAACATCATCAGTGTTCGAAGGAGTAAGGAATGTTCTCATTTTATATACTAGTGGCTTACCCTGTCAGTATTGGTTGGAGAGGCCTTGGGGATTCTTTGATTAGGGTATTGTTTACAATTACCTTGTTTGTTTGAGTTGGTGGTATCTTGATTGGGGTATACTTCCTGATTGTTGATCTAGAGTTAATGAGATCCATAATCAAGGAAATAGAGCTAATCATTCATCCATTCATTCACTTGACTCTTTTAAAACTCAGTGCCTTGGGACTTCAATTGCAAATAGGACATAGTGACAAGAATGAATTCTAGGATTCTGAGAGAGAATAATTTTCTCTGTTAAATTTACACAGATGAATGCATGAAGCTGCTCCAGTCAAATCAGATCACTGATCTATTTAACTAAATCTGTCTCCTGTGAGACATAATAGCTGTACAGAGTCCTGGACATTGAACTCTACTAACTAAAACTCCCTTTAGTAAGTTTTAACATAAAGCCACTACTCCAAAACCCATCATTTACATCTGAAGATTTTCTGGTCTCTAAAATCCATTTCTTTCAGACCACTTTTAGAATATATAATAATATTTGTTCATGTTTGGAATCAATCTCCAAAACGTATCTCAGAGGATGAGGGTGTGTGACTGTGTTATCTGTCTGAAAAAACTTAAACCAGGGTTATCTTTTCTTGAAATCCAAGTAAGGTACAACACCTATATTCTCATACATTCCAAGGCTCCTTGTGGAAACTGAATCCAAAGCTTTGCACAGTAATAATGTCATATACCAGTGTTTCTCAAGCTTAGTAACTTATAGCCAAGTGGACTTCAACTCCCAGAATTCTCCAACCAGCCATGAAGTCCACTAGTCTAAAAGTTGCTAAGGGTGAGAACTACTGTCATATACTGTTATGTTGTACAATGCTTAGTGCAGGGATGTCATACTCAAGGCCCACGGGCTGAATCTGGCCTGCGGGGTGCTTAGATCTGGCCTGTGGCGCAGCCCACTTGCAGCCCTCCTGAGATCCGTTTTCCCTGGCAGAGGGTTGCAGGAAGCCCTTGCAGCCGAAAATGGAGCTCAAGAGCCCGTTTTCGCTGGCAGAGCACTCGGGCCGCCATAGGCACCCCTGACACAAGTGACGTCAAGTTGGCCGTGACCAACCTGGCCACGCCGACCCTGGTGCCTTGAGGTCAAACAGAACCCTGATGTAGCCCTCAATGAAATCAAGTTTGACACTTCTGCCTTAATGATAAATAAAACTTATAATTCATGTTCAGTTTAACTCTTTTAATACCACGAAAGGCACAGTGTGATTCTTCCAAGGAGTTTTCTTCATTGTTCCACACTATAGACCAAATCTTGCCAAACTAAAACAAACTGCCACCCAGATGAAGCAGATTATCTGGGAACAATTAGGGAGGAGCTGTCTTCATCCTTTTTCTCTCACACAAACTACTTGAACTGAGTTGCCTCTTGCTCCTCTGAAATGTACTCCCTCCCTCCTGGGAATCCAGACTCCATTCAATGACATCAGGCTGTCTTAATGAAGCTTTCCCAAAAACAGAACATCAAAGGATGCTCTTGTAGAAAAGTATGAGGAAAGGGCATAATGAAATTATTTGTTATAATTCGGTAAGAAGCAAATTAATGCTAGCATAGAAAGTTAACATACTTCTAGTATATTAGATTCATTTCTCTCTGGTTATGCACGTAACTGAGAATAACAGAGAATTTAGTACAGCACCAGCCCAAAGGCATCGCTACTTATCAGAGAAAGTCTGGCTTCACTCTTTGTAAACACATTAATTAGCACCTGGAACATTCTTAATACTTTATTGTCCAAACAACTGAAAACATTTGGCAATTGTTTTAAGCAAATGTGGTTGTATGTTAATTTGTAATAATCAGAAGGGGGAAAGGGTGTTCATTAAACGGTTTCTCTTCTCTACCCCGCAGCTTGTATAATGATTATATTGTTCATCTCAGTGAGTTTCTGCCCTTCAGGCTCTCTTTCAGAAATTTAGGAATACTGGCCCTTCTAAAAGCAGGAATTGTATTGGTTCGATTTAATTAGTGCATCGTACATATCCTTTTCTAAAAATATATATAATTGACAGTTGATAATAAGAATATTAATGTTTATGACAGGGTAGCCTTAAAAGTGGAGGGAGGAAATATTATATGGAGATAATATTGGCGCAGCAGACTAAAGTGCTGTTAAGTAGCACCAGCTGCCTGCAATTACTGCAAGTTCAAATCTCACCAGGCTCAAGGTTGACTCAGCCTTCCATCCTTTCGAGGTAGGTAAAATGAGGACCCGTATTGTGGGGGCAATAAACTGACTTTGTATAAAAAAGAACACCGCTTAGAGGGAGCCGAAAGCCCTACTAAGCAGGTATATACAAAAGTATGAAGGCTATTGCTTAACGCCTTGTAAGCCGCCCTGAGTCTCCGGAGAAGGGCGGCATATAAATAGAACCAATAAATAAATAAATAAACATAAAAAATAAACAAATCCATCTTTCAACTTTAAGAAAAACCCTGTCCTTGAAGAAAACACAAGCATAAATCTCCAAGAACATGCTGTTATGTCACAATCTATTTCATTACTTTTTCACATCAGTAGCTATGGGTCTAAAGTTAGGGAGCTAGACCAAATATTTTTCATAGTTATTAGGAATTTACAAATCACTAAGATATCCAGAATAGAATTCATTTATTCATTTAAGTAACATTTAAGCTTCTCATCTTAAGGCTATTGCTTAACACATTGTAAGCCGCCCTGAGCCTCCGGAGAAGGGCGGCATATAAATTGAACCAATAAATAAATAAATAAATAATTTTAACTATTTAGTAAATAAATTGATCAATTATGTAATCTAATTGTTAAATAATTTTATTCTACAGTATTGTTTCTAACAATCTATCAGCATTTCCTGCAATGTTAATGAACACATTACAAGTAATATTCACATACAGAAAAAGAAAAACCCAGTTGATCGATGCATGAATTTGGCACTTTACTTATGATTGGACTGTGAATCCAAGCGGATATCACTTTTAAAGATGCCTGGGAAATTAATGATTCATACCATTAGGGGATGAACTCAGTCAACTAAGCTATTCATTTGCAGAAATTAAAATAATATTATGACTCCTAATATACTTTTTCTAGATGACGCAAAAAAGTCAAAACTTCTCCCAAGTGTTTTTTTTTTAATAAAAAAACAAATGAACTTTTTATCTTTAAACATCATCAATTATTGTTATTGTTTGGAACAAATCTTCATATTCAAATGCAAAAGAACAAAGTTTGCCAGATCTGTTGGATAGTTACCCAGTTCATCTCACAGATCTGGCAAACACTGCTCTAGAGGATCTGTTCCCCAGGATTGATTTTGTGGAAGACAATTTTTCCATGGACCAGGGAGCGCAATGTTTTCAGTTTTGCTCACCTGCCCATCACTCACCTCCAGCTGTGCAGGCCAGATCCTAACAAGCTGGGAGTTGGGGATCCCTGCTCTATAGAATAGCCCTGGCAATCACTGTTCTATTGGCAGCCATATAGAAGAGGAAATGGCATCGCTATGGGCTGGGAATTGGGAATAGCAAAATAGCAATAGCACTTAGACTTATATACTGTTTCACAGTGCTTTTACAGCCCTCTCTAAGCGGTTTACAGAGTCAGCCTCTTGCCCCCAACAATCTGGGTCCTCATTTTACCCACCTCGGAAGGATGAAAGGCTGACTCAACCTTGAGCCAGTGAGAACTGAACTGCTGAACTGCAACTAGCAGTAGTAGCCTGCAGTACTTAGACTTAGAATAACTTTATTGTCACTTTGAATGTACACTAATCGGCATACATTAAAATGAAATTTCATTGCAGACAGCTCTCAAAGGGAACTGTATGCAATGAATCCAATATACACTACATAAACCTGACTAAATAAATAAACAAACAAACAAACAAATAAATACAAAATTATGCATATACCCACATATATTATACGACACAGAAAAGCAACACAGTCTAGTTTGGGTGTATACATGTACATGGTGAGAAAAACAAATCTTGTGAGTTTACCAGGCGGATGGCATAGGTAACAAAGCTGTTATAGAATCTGGTAGTCCTACTAGAAATACTTCAAAACCTCCTCCCAGAGGGGAGCAACAGAAACAGACCGTAAAGTGAGTGTGTGGGGTCTCTAACAATGCTTTGAGCTCTAAGCACATAGCGCTTATAAGCAGTACTGCATTCTAACTATTGTGCCACCACAGCTCATAAAAGGAGGCTTACACCATATGCTCCCTCTTCCTTTTGAATATGTGTCCAGCTGTTGCCCACATGTTTGAAAGGGAGAGCATTTGTTTTCCAAAAGTACAACACTGTTTTCATCATTGACAAAAGTCCTAACTCAATGTTAATGCCTTTGTTCTGTCATTAAACTGAGCAACTAGACTAGCCGGGCCACAATTGAGATAATGGCAGAGAACTGAGCTGGTATATATGGGCTTGACCTTCAAGTCAAGTTCAAGTTCTAGACAACACACGGATACATAATTTTCTGGGCAACAATATGAAAAGTGCCCCATTATTTCCTTTCTTTCAGAAATATCCTAATCTATGATACAACCAGTGGATTCAACTGGTTCGCACCACTTTGGCTGAACCAGTTGTTAAATTGCTGGCTGGCCTCTCCCCGCCTCTTCCAGAAGTCCCCTATTTTGGCTCCCAGGTAAGTGCAGGGAGGCCTACTAGGCCCAAAATGGGGTGCAGGGGGTGCGGCGCCCCCCCAGCCCATTTTTGCTCCCAGGAGGCTGCAGGGAGGCCTCCTAGGCCCCAAATGGAATGCGGGGTGCGGTATGCCCCCCGTGGCCCGTTTTTGCTTCCAGGGGGGTGCAGGAGGCCGAGTGCTGCCTGTCACACCCCCTGGCCACGCACATCATGGCCATGCCCACCCAGACAGTCATTAGGGCAGAGAACCGGTTATTAAATTATTTGAATTCCACCACTGGATACAACCCATTGGTTTTATTGTGGCATTTCATCCAAATACACACCAGATCCAATCAGATGAGGTGTCTCCTTCTAGTTATCTGATTTTTTTATTTATTTCCCCAAGACAGAGGCTTAGCAGCCTATTTAAATGAAAGTGCTTTCTATCAGGTCATCCTACTGTCCTTCTAGTTCCACCTCTACGTTGTTTTCTGGAGTGTCTTCTTGGTAATTCACTTTCTCCTAATTCGTGTATTAGTGAGCTGCCCTCATGTGCTACTCATCTTTTTCTCATGGTCCTTTGTAGCCACATAATAGGTAAGATGGGTAGCAGTGGTGGGATTCAAATAATTTAACAACCGGTTTTCTGCCCTAATGACCGGCTGAGTGGGCGTGGCCATGGTGGGCGTGGCCATTGTGTGTGACAGGCAGCACTCGGCCTCCTGCACCCCCCTAGGAGCGAAAATGGATTGTGGGGGGGCACGTTGCCCCCATGTCCCCCATGGCCCGTTTTGGGCCTAAGAGGCCTCCCTGAACTTACCTGGGAGCCAAAATGGAGTGCGTGGGGACTCCTGGAAGGGGCGGGGTGGGAAGGGGTGGAGCCAGCCAGCAATTTAACTACCGGTTCATCTGAACTGGCCTGAACCAGCTAATTCCCATACTGATCAGTAGGAAAAATCCAAAACTAGGTGAGTGTTCATTTGCTTTCCTTACCATTTTTAATGTTGATCACTAATGAATACATTCTTTTATTTCCAACAAAATGAGCCAAAAAATAATGTAACTCTATAAAATTTAAAGCCAGTAACTACATCCATCTAGACTGTAAAATGAAAAAATAATAATAACAGTATTAGCACTGCTAATACAAACATCCAATATCACTACATTCTAATGTTAAGACAATAGAGAAAAAAGAAGACGCCAACACAAAATATAAAATGTTCAATTTGTATCCAAGACAAAGGGGAAAACAAATGGCTTGCTTAAATTAGTTTCTATGTGTATGGCAGCCACATCCTGAGTTTTATCTCTGGATTATGCCGGAATGTGATGCTGCTTATGAAATTGTTTGCATAATACCCCTTGTATAATCTCCCATTCTTAACAAATTCTTTTCCTACTCTGCATTCAGTGACAGGATTCAGTTGTTGTTTTTCAATTATTAAGTCCTAGTATATTTTCTTTTCGGACACATTTCATATGCAGGTTTCATATGCCAAGCCGCTGGGGTTCTGCGGCACTTCAATTGTTTCCTTTCCCACTTGAAACATTAACAAATATTGCCAGGTTTAATTTATACGTACAGCACAGCTCCTAAATCACTGCAGTGTTTTCCACCCAGACTTGTTCATCAAGCTCCAAAATAATTTAGCAACTCCTTAATTAATTCCTAATTGACATCCTTGGGTCATTACGCCAACACTTTCATTTGGCTATGTACCAGCAGACAGTGGCTTAGGGGCTATTTTGATTTATGAGAATTCTCCTAGGATGCCCAATAAAACTTTTCCTTTCAAAAATAAATTTTCTAGCTATTGCAGCTGCCAATTGTTAAATTGATTAACATCCAAATTCTGGACAATTTTGCTTTAAAGCGTCTACTGATCTCAAAAGGAATTAATCTCAAGAAAGGTACAACTATTTGTGACAAAAGCAGCGGGAGTCCTAATCAAATTTCCTGCCTCATTTTAAGCAACCTTAAGATTATCCATCAGGTAATTCTATTTCATACCTTGCTGCTAAGGGAGCAGGGATCGGGCGAGCTTCCTCATCTGAGTCATTTTCTTCCCTTCAATTCTTATGTCATAAAAATATGAAGCCTCCCCTTGAGTAATATTCATGTTCTGATACTTCATTGCCACATCCAACATAATTTTCTTGGTAACAATTCAAAATCAGCTTTCTACTGCTTTTCAGTGAGATGTTTCTTCAATATCTCAGTCTATGTTCTAGCCATAGAATCTCCTGGGAGTCTTCAGCCAAGGATTAACCAGATCCAACCTTCTTTCTCCTGTATTATTTATGGCCTGGGATGAAATCTACAGGTAACTGTGTCCACAGGTTGTTGTGGGTTTTTTTTTGTTTTTTGTTTTGTTTTGCCATTTATCATCTTGATGTAAATGTCATCTTCCAGAGCTCAGGTTTCTGAACTGTGAATATCAACCTAGCAGCATGCTGAAAGTGTAAAAGAATCCATGCAACCCTCCTCCCTCAATGTAAGAAATAAAGCTGATAAGACAAGGGATGACAATTCCCAAGTTAGAAAGGATTATTATGTCAACACAGATCAAAGAGGTCTCAAGGCAGGGGTGAAATCTACTTACCTTCCTTACCTGTTTGAAAGTGCACGCATCACATGTGCACACAGATCCTCTCCACATGCACAAAACCTTCTGTGCATGCACAGAGGGTAAAAAATACATTACTTCCTGGTTAAAACCAGGAAGTAATGACACCCGGGCGGGTAGGTGGAGCCTCAAGCCGCCATCGCTACCGGTTCTCTGAACCACCTGCCACAATCGCTACTGGATCGCCCGATCTGGTCCGAACCGGGAGCATTTAACCCCGTCTCAAGGCCACAAAAACAAAAAGCCAGGAAAACACCAAACTGACTTGAAAAAGCAAGAAAAGAAGAATGCCTAGAATTTAAATCTGCAATACAGACTGATGGAGACTGATTTTCTGTGTGTATAGGACTTGTCCCTGTTTATAGTGAAGAAACTAATCTAATCCCATCATGAGCCTGGTGGCGCAGTGGACTAAGTGCTATTAAAGTAGCACTTAGTTGCCAGCTGCCTGCAATTACTGCAAGTTCAAATCTCACCAGGCTCAAGGTTGACTCAGCCTTCCATCCTTTCGAGGTAGGTAAAATGAGGACCCGGATTGTGGGGGCAATAAGCTGACTTTGTATAAATAAATAAATAAATAAATAAATAAATAAATAAATAAATAAATAAATAAATAACTGTGAGCCTTTTGTCAAGTAAGTCAGTTCATAATTAGGGAGTCAAAGTCCATTTTCAGCTATACAGTCCTCGACTTATGACCGCAATTGAGTTCAGAATTTATGTTGCTAAGTGGGAAATGTGTTAAGTGAGTTTTGTCCCATTTTACGACTTTTCTTGCCACATTTGTTAAGCGAATCACTGCAGTTGTTAAATTACTAATACGGTTATTAAGTGAATCTGGATTTCCTATTGCCTTTGCTCATCAGAAGGTCACAAAAGATGGTCACATGACCCCGGGACACTGCCACCGTCATAGATATGAACCAGTTGTCAAGCATCTGAATGTAAATCACATGACCATGGGGATGCTGCAATGGTCATAAGTGTGAAAAATGGTCATGTCACTTTTTTCAGTGCCGTTGTAACTTCAAGCAGTCATTAAACAAACTGTTGTAAGTCAAGGACTACCAGTAGTATATTTATGGGAAACCTGATAACTATGGAGCTTCACTCAGTGATGGGATTCAGCCAATTAGGGCCAGTTTGGGTGAATTGGTAGTTAAATTGCTGGCTGGCTCCGCCCCGTCTCATCCTCCCCCTTCTAGCCACATTTTTGCTCCCAGGTAAGTGTAGGGAGGCCTCCTAGGCCCAAAACAGGACGCGAGGAGGTGCAGCGCCCCCCTCCCCCCCCCGCAGCCCGCTTTTGCTCCCAGGAGGCTTCAGGGAGGCCTACTAGTCCCAAAATGGACTGAGGAGGGGCAGCACGCCCCCCCACAGCCAGTTTTTGCTCCCATGGAGATGCAGGAGGCTGAGTGCTGCCTGTCACATCCCCTGGCCACGCCCACCATGACCACACCCACCTAGCCAGTCATTAGGCAGAGAATCAATTGTTAAAATTATTTGAATCCCACCCCTCGCTTCATTGTATATCCATGCAGTCTTTCCAAAATAGGGTTGAAGCATAGGTTGAAGCATTCAAACAGGGGATGTTAGCAGTGTATTGGTGTGAAAAATAAGTCTACTGTATTTTCCCAAGAGGAAAATGATTTTTTTTCCCAAATACTTTTTCCTTTAAAATGTGCGGCTATTGCTAAATTACTGAGAATATAATTAAAGAGGCAGGGGTGTCTGTTTCTTCTTTCTATTCTTCCTTCGGGATTTGTGTATATGTGTGTCTGTCTCTCTATTTCTCTGTCTGGGAGGGCGATCTTAAATTCAGTGTCATTCTATTTTTAATTAAACATGATCTGTCTCATAGCAATAGGCTTCAGAATTACCTACTTTTCATAGACATAAATTGGTGCTGCCAATAATGAATTTTCATTTCTGAAATTTGCATAATCACCTTCCATTGCAAAGATGACAGTGTTCTGAAAAGTTCCTTACTTTTTCTTTTAACCAGCATCCCTTGAGAATATTCTATGAATAAGGTGAAGAATTTTCATCCACTTTTAATATTATTCAAACACTGCTAAAGGAGCCGGCACATTTTTATAAAATTATTATTTATTTCTTATTAGATTTATATGCTGCCCACCTTGTTTCATTTACAAGCCTCTCCTTAGCTTCCTTTCGCCCTCCAGTATGAGCTATAAAGATAATTAATTAACATTATTTGGAGAATTCTGCCTTGGCTAGAGAATATTTGGTGAAATACCTCCACCCTCAACACAACACCTACTCATGTAACCTATCCATAATGAAAGGATTAATATTTAATCAATTGCAATGTGTCATATTAAAAAAAAAACTTATTTGGGAAACTCTTTATGGTATTTCCAAACAGAAAATACTCTTGATTAACCTCTTAGGAGTCTCCTACTAATCAGTACAGTTTGTTAGGTCAGGATTCAGAAGCTTTAAAATGTTACCTATCATTTCAGAACCTCCTGATTAGTAGGAAAGAACAAAACCTGTTCAGTGAACACCTGTTAAAACGCTAACCTAGAGACCTTAATTATTTCATCGGCATTTTACACCAACAACTCATTATACAGTGTTATTGCAATAGCCACAATGCCACAACATTAAACTTTAAAATGACAAAAAAAGGAGATCCATTTAATATTTTTATTATTTTCTAAATGGCACAGAGCGATTAAAAAGCTTATGGAGTATAAAAGTTCTGTAGACAAATAAATACAGGTGAAACAAATGTAGCACATAGACATGCTGACTTCAATCAGTTGCAATCCTCACAAATGAAGGTAAATATACCCTGTTTTCCCGAAAATAGGACCCAACTGGAAAATAAGTCCTAGCATGATTTTTCAGGATGCTCGTAATATAAGCCCTACCCCCAAAATAAGCCCCAGTTAAGATTGTCAGCCAGATGGATGCATTTCCCCAAAAATAAGACCTAACCAGAAAATGAACCCTAATGCGTCTTTTGGAGCAAAAAATTAACATAAGACCCGGCCTTATTTTCAGGGAAACACGGTACGTGTCCCAGAATAATGTTGTAGGACCCAATCTGGGTCAGTCATTAGAGAGACGTTCCCTGAAGATGGGCTCCAGCATAAATCCGAAAGCTTGGAAGACGAAACCTCTGGTTCCAGTGACCGACCCAGATTGGAGTTGCAATCTTCTACAGATCAACCTAGGTTGTATAGTAATACCTTGAATTAAACTGTACATATAGCTTTGTCCTTGATCTATTAGTCTTAAAAAATCTTAAAATCACTGCAATGAGAAGACATTAACAATAAACTTTGCCAAGACCACAATCCCTACCTTGTCCAAACACACAATAAATCTGTTAAATAGAATTATAGGGCTGGAAGGGATCTTGGAAGTCATGCAGTCCAATCCCCTGTTCAAGCAGGAAACCTTATATCACCTGAACAAATGGATGTCCAATATTTTCTTGAAACCTTGAAATGATGGAGCATCCACAACTCCAAAAGGCAAGCTGTTCCACTGATTAATTGTTCTTACTGTCAGTAAATTTCTCCTTAGTTCCAGCTTGGCTTTCTCTGTAACAAGCTTCTACCCATTGTTTCTTGTCCTATCCTCAGTTGCTTAGGAGAATCGGCAGACGACAATTGATTAAACATTTAGAGTTAGTTTTTCAAGCTTCTGAAGCCCAAAATGTTCCCAAAATGCCCAGAAAGCAGAGTCAGACATCACAGCTTATTATTTTTATTTTCCCCAGGGAGAACAGTTTATATCTGCTGTAATTAAAAGTCATTCTCAGGCTAAATCTAAATGCTATATGGGGCCCTTTTAGGACCATATAACCATGGCTACCTGGAGACATTTTTAAGAAGCATCTTCCAGGCTACCTGTTGGGTCTTAAATGTGGTAGTTTGGAAGAAAGCAGTTATTGGTAAATTCAAATCCAGCCTTTGCATAAATATTTTTTATGTACTACTCCACAACTCTGTTGGACTGGTCCAATTACTATTGGCAGATAATATCAAATTGTCCTCGGGGGGAGAGGGAAGAATTCCAAAGAAAATTTAGTTATTAGGACTTTTCTAGCGATACAATTTTGTAATTAGGACCAAATCAAGCTAAATTAGCTTTAAGGCAGAGAGTATCAGAGACCGAAGGTCAAATAGAAAGTATTGTCTTCCCATGGAATACATTTTATAAACAATCATATTTCAGCTCTCAAATAGCTTCATATTTACATCCAATTCCAAACCCTACTTCAGGACACCTTTAACTTTGGTCTTTTTTATATTATCTAGCTGATTTGGAAAGGAAATACAATTTCTCTTAATGTACAATATTATCTCTGTGACAAGGGTGTGATAGAAAACATGACCCCACTGTCTGTTTTACTGGGACATCCATCATCAGTCACTACCAGTCTCTTAATTAAATTTCTAGGGCATTCTGACAACTTCTATTTATACTATCCGTTAGACAAGGGAAACAATTATTTTTAAAAGTAACAAAATTTTGTTACCTGATGTATAAACTTTAACCAAAAATGGCAATTGACAATTAAAGGTAAAGGTAAAGGTTCCCCTCGCACATATGTGCTAGTCGTTCCCGACTCTAGGGAGCGGTGCTCATCTCTGTTTCAAAGCCGAAGAGCCAGCATTGTCCAAAGACGTCTCCATGGTCATGTGGCCAGCATGACTAAACGCCAAAGGGGCACGGAACACTGTTACCATCCCACGAAAGGTGGTCCCTATTTTTTCTACTTGCATTTTTTACCTGCTTTCGAACTGCTAGGTTGGCAGAAACTGGGACAAGTAATGGGAGCTCACCCCGTTATACGGCACTAGGGATTCGAACCACTGAACTGCCAACCTTTCTGATCAACAAGCTCAGCATCTTAGCCACTGAGCCACTGCGTCCCCTGGAATTGACAATTGGCCAGGTGCTAATTTTATATATTTATTTTACATAGAATACATAGAATAAAATAAATTTACACGATTTACATGTAAATCAGGATTATTAGGGAAGTGCTCAACACTTTTTAGATTCCCCATCATCCCTTTCTTCAAGGAAAAGGTATTACAGTAGTATTATAGACATATCATTAATGTTCGGTTTGAAATACCAGTAGATTTCAGTAATTTATTGATTTTATATACTGTTTTATCCATTCCTATTTAGTCATTTTTAGCATTATGTATAGTTTTATATAAAAAAATATAGTTATTATATACATTTACATAGTTGTATTCATAGTTGATTTTGAAATCCTGATAAATATAACTTTTATTGTTTTATCAATATATAAAATACAAAGAGAAATAAAAGTAAGAAATGGAAGAAAAAAAGGGGGAGAAAGAACATATGAGGTACAAGAGAAGAGAGAAAAAGGCGTTAATTTACAATTCTTTTTAGCACTGTAAAAGATAACATTACAACCTCAACTTTTTACTTTTACACATTAGTACATAACTAGCCATTTCTATAACAACGTCTGTCTAATCAGTAAAACCAAAGTCAAAGTTCCCTTTTTTTCATCACAAACACAAAATCTAGAAGTGATATCCAAATAAAAAACATAAATATATTCTCCTCTTTGAATAGAACAATCAATTTAACCATTACTGCTTTATCTTCCTTGCTGTTGAAATAATACGTATTTCTATTTTCACTTAATAATCTTTACAAACTATTGCCATTTATATTAAAAAAATTTACTGTATTCTTTCAGATTCTTTAATTTGATTTGATTTTGAAATCCTAATTTTATATCTCAAAACATCACATGCACTCCAAAACTGAGTTAATTAACCCAGGGATTGGATTTAACTCCAAACAGATTATATCATTGAAATCAACTAGGTCATCTCTTATCACACAAACAGGATTGACTGTTTTTCCCTCCTGATGTCATTGATAGAGATAAACTCCTAGAGAGGTCCCATGAAAGTAGATGCTAGGAATCCAATCTCTCTGTTCTTGTGGATGCTTTTGTTTTCGATTTCTGCAACAGCCTAAGAAGTATGTGAGTCTATTTGAGTTTCTGTGTGAGAAATGTCATTTTTAAAAGAGAAATGTGAAATGGCAGGAAGTAGGGAAGGAAGTGGTAGCCTCATTTGTGATGGCTGGAGTAAAAACATGGTAGATAGATTACTATATGGTGCTTAACAGGATAGCATGGAGAGTAAGGTAAAGGTAAAGGTTCCCCTCGCACATATGTGCTAGTTGTTTCTGACTCTAGGGAATGGTGCTCATCTCCGTTTCAAAGCCAAAAAGCCAGCGCTGTCTGAAGAGGTCTCCACTAGGGATTCAAACCGCTGAACTGCCAACTTTTCAATCAACAAGCTCGGTGTCTTAGTCACTGAGCCACCGCGTCCCTTTTAGCATGAAAAATACTTGCCTATAAAGTGATCAAGAGTTGGACATGACTACATGGTTAAAAGCAACAACAACAGTTAGAAGACTGGTTGTACCATATAAGATTGTGTGCGACTGCCAGACCAAGGTGAGTCACATGATAGGTGGGTTGGATCCTCTTTCTAATCTAAATAGGGAGATACAGTCCAACTGGTACCTAGAACTAGTAATATTATATGCAAATTACAGCCATTTGTATTCTATCTTACTCTGTTTTCGGAGAGAGTAACACTTTTTTCTTGAGAATATACTTAATAAATTCCTATCGTATAAAACTGAAATCTACTGTTATGCCAGCCAATTGTTCCGATAATCCTTTCCTCTGATAACTGAAATATAAGCTCTTTATTTATACATGGAATGTTTTGAGTTACGAATTTAACATTGAAATGTTAGAGAGAGAGATTTGAATAGCAGAGTAGAAGAAAAACCTCAGAACAAGAAAGGTTAATTTAATACTCCTTCTTTGTATAAGTGCTTGATAGACGTTTTACTGTATAAAAACAGTAACCTACCGTACAAAGCTGTCATCATGTGGTGTTTTCAAAACATTTAAGCTCCTAATTTATGTACTGTAATAAGCGGGCACCCCTTAGGCAGATCGTGTTTGATTTATCAAGTTAACTTTTTAAGCATCCAGTATTGACACATTTCTGGAAACACTAAGAGACTCCAAATAAATATTTATCACATCTATCAGGATTTTTTTTTTTCGCATTCCAAGTACTTTGTGGTTAATTCCCCACAGCAGCCCTATAGAAGAAAAAGAAAACATATCCCTTGGGTCCTTCCTTGTTTGTTTCCTGCCTTTATTGTTTTTACAAATAAGTCAAGGCGGCAAAGATATCTAACACATGTTCCTTCTCTTATTTTTTTCCCACAACAAACAACCCTATGAGTGGGTGACTTGCCCAAAGTCACCCTGTTGGCTTCTAGGCTGAGGCAGGACTAGAACTCATGCTCCCCTGCTTTCTAGTGTGGTGCCTTAACCACGAGACCAAATTGGCTCATCTTCAAATTGTAGAGCAGGGGTGTCCAACTCAAGGCCCAGGGGACAGATGTGGCCCATAGTGTGCTTAGATCACTCTAGAAACAGCAAAGGACTGGCCCGCAGGGCCTCTGCCAGCAAAAAACAGAGCTTGGGAGGGCTGTGTGCAGCCCTCCCGAGCTCTATTTTAGCTGGCAGAAGGTTGCAGGAGGCCGTTGTAGCCGAAAACGGAGTTTGGGAGCCCGTTTTATCTGGCAGAGTGCTTGGGCCACCACAGGCACCCACGATACGAGTGATGTTGAGCTGGCCATGCTCATCCTGGCCACACTCACCCCAGCCCCCCGAGGTCAAACACAACCCTGATGCAGCCCTCAATGAAATCAAGTTTGACATCCCTGTTGTAGAGAGAAAAGCTACAGCAGTTTTTTTTTTTTTAATTTGATTTATATGCCGCCCTTCTCCGGAGACTCAGGGCGGCTTACAATGCGTTAAGCAATAGCCTTCATTCTTTTGTATATTTTATACAAAGTCAGCTTATTGCCCCCCACAAACTGGGTCCTCATTTCACCTACCTTAGAAAGGATGGAAGGCTGAGTCAACTTTGAGCCTTGGAGAGATTCGAACCAGCAGAAATTGCAGGCAGCTGTGTTAATAACAGGGTGCACTAAACCCCTGTGCTATCAAGGCTCTTAGTTTGATAGACATCAGTCGACGTTAACCAGAACTTTGTATTTTTTTAGCTCCTGAGAACAGTTTCTTTATTATTTATGAAGTACCGAAGGAGTAATGAGACCTAGTTTGGTGTAACAGTTAAAGGCACTGGACTAAGAGTAGCCATGTTCTAGTCTTTTCTTAAGCACAAAAGCTAGCTGAGCCAGTCACTCTCTCTCAGACCTAGGAACAGTGGTGGGATTCAGCCGGTTCAGGCCGGTTTGGGAAAACCGGTAGTTAAATTGCTGGCTGGCCTCGCCCCACCCCTTCCAAGACACCCCACACACCCCATTTTTGCCCCCAGGAGGCTGCAGGGAGGCCTACTAGGCCCAAAATGGGGCCTGGGGATGCAGCACATCCCACCCACCCCCGTGCCCCGTTTTTGCTCCACGGGGGTGCAGGAAGCCAAGTGCTGCCTGTCACACCCATGGCCATGCCCACCATGGCCACACCCACCGGTCATTAGGGCAGAGAACCGGTTGTTAAATTATTTGAACCCCACCACTGCCTAGGAAGGAAGCAATGGCAAAGCAGTTCTGAAAAGTATTTCAGAAAACTGCCCAGGTACTTAAGAAGAATGACACAACCCCCCCCCCCCAAAAAAAAACACTTAAAGTTTTGACACTCTTAAAAGAAATCCTACTTACGCAAGGCTGTAAACTAAACTGATAATATAAAATGAGTTTTAAAAAATGATATAAAAGCATTAATGGTGAAAGTGAAAGAAAGGGTAGGAGGAAAAATTTAAGGAAAAAAACAAAACTCTGGAGAAATTACCAGGGTACTCCTTCTTTGTTTAGGCAATAAGTATTAAGCTACCTGAAGAATCATTAACCTCCCAGTTTCTGGACAGTTAAGATTCAACTGTATAAAAAAGGAGCAAAGAAAGATGTGAGTATTAATCTTACAAAGAGAAAAATGCATGGTTTTTTTCAGTAAAAACAGCATTATGAATGTTGTTAAGGAAGAAATAAAGCATCTGAGGAAAATGACGCCGTCTTTGCCAACAGCCTAAAGCAATCTGAACCATTCTGAACTAGATGCACTTGAAAAAAATTTAAAGTAGATGTATCCTCTATTCTTTTTTTTGTCCTGTTAAGAATTATATTTACTACTCGCTTCCTGAAAAAGAATTCACGAGTAAAAAACTCATTCAACAAAAGTGTTGAAGCTATTATATTATATTGTCAGCACTAGACAATAGTTTCTTGGGGCTTACCAGACTGTCGATGCTGCGGATCTTCTAGGAATTCCAAATCAAGCATCAGGTCATCTTCATCCAGATCACAGGAGCCCAGGTTATTCAATACATCCTGTAATAAGCCCCGAAAATAGGACATGTTAAGGAGGAAGGAGGAGAACAGATCAAGAGTAGCAGCACAGAGACAACATAATGGGTTTGATGGAAGTAATACGAATTAAGTGAAGAATTGCTTCAACACCAGGCACAGACATGAAGAATGTACAGCATATAAATTGAAATTGGCAACAAAGGGAATATTTTCAGTATTAAGTCAAGATCCATGGAATATTTAACAGATTCCTGAGATGTGAAACCAACCCCAACTAGAACAGAAAAAAAAATCCATCTGGATTTACAGTGTTCTTCCAGTGATAGTTTTAACAGAGTAATAGAGTTGGAAGGGACCTTATAGGTCATCTAGTCCAACCCCCCACTCAAGCAGGAGACTCTACACCAGTGATGGCTAACCTTTTTGCCATCACATGCCAAAAGCGGGGGGATTGTGGGGGATCACGTATGTGCATGCCCATACCCATAATTCAATGCTCCCCAGTGCCCCACACATGTGTGCATGACCCCCCCCGCACTCCCCCCGCTTTTGGTATGTGATGCCAAAAAGGTTACTGGTGGGCCCGGTAGGCCTGTTTTTCGCCCTCCCCAGGTTCCAGAGGCTTTCTTAGAGCCTGGAGAGGGTGAAAACGGCCTCCCCCACCCCGCTGGAGGCCAGAAACGGTCCGTTTCCCAACTTCCAGCGGGCCCAGAAGGCCCGAAAATCAGCTGGCTGGCACGCACATGTGTGTTGGAGCTGAGCTAGGACAACGCTCGCGTGTCCACAGATATGGCTCTGCGTGCCACCTTTGGCACACGTGCCATAGGTTCATCATCACAGCCCTACACCATTTCTGACAAATGGCAGTCCAATCTTTTCTTGAAAGTCTCAAGTAATGAAGCTCCCATAACTTCCGAAGGCAACTTCTGTTCCATTGGTTGATTGTTCTCACTGTCAGAAAGTTCCTCCTTATTTCCAGGTTGAATCTCTCCTTGATCAGTTTCCATCCATTATTCCTTGTCTGGCCTTCAGGTGCTTTGGAAAATAGCTTGACCCCCTCCTCTCTGTGACAGCCCCTCAAATACACTGCTATCATGTCTCCCCTGGTCCTTCTCTTCACCAGACTAGCCATGCCCAGTTCCTGTAACTGTTCTTCATATGTTTTAGTCTCCTAATCCTACTGTGGTGACCAAAACTGGATGCCGTACTCTAAGTGTGGTCTTACTAGGGCTTTATAGAGTGGTATTAGTACCTCACTTGATCTTGATTGTAGTCCTCTATTACATTGCTTTGATGTTTAGAAAGGAACCCGTGGGTTGTAGAATCTAATCTTAATTTTGATCCAAAGATGTATTCTCTGGGAAAATAGGAATTACTACACATCTCCATGGCTTATGGATTGTACAACTACTGTATGATAAACAGAGGACTGAGGATTCATCTGAAACATGTGTCTAATCCACCATAAATTATGTTATATAACAAATGTGGCAAACCCTTTGCACTGCTTATTCTTTTCCCTTTTAGTATTAAACTGACAACGGGCCATAAGTTTTATGAATTGTAATTTGTTAGACCACGTATAACTGACAGACTGGACTTTATCATAGATTTTAGTTGTTATTTATTATTTTATACTAGAATTTTTAATTGTATATTACTGAGTGTTTTTATTTGTTCTGGTCTCTGGTCTATGCCTGTTTAGAATTTTGAACAACTATGATAAAGGAAGCACCACCTGTACAATTTATTCAGGATGAGAATATTAGTGAAACAAATATAAAAAAAATTTCAAACATAATTTCCATCAGAGCCAATGAAATGAAAAATATTCAGAGAAGAAGCAACTACAATTAATTTGACAGAAACTGTCCTGTATGCTTTATTATTGACCCTGGTATCTGGTAACCTTATCAGTGAAGCTCAGAACTAGGAAGGCACCATAAAATAAATTATGATAGTGTCACAGATTCTTTGTTTGTTCTTAGAATGTCTTCTGAACCATTCCACATAAATTTTTAAAGGAGATCTCACACAGAAGTTTCAGATGATGGGATATTATTTTGCACTACAAAATCTCCAGGATCTCAGAATATATATAATCAAAATCATAAGTTTTATTTGTCAAGCATATATAAGATAACAGGTAAAAGTATAAACATAATTTGAATACATGAAAAGAGTAAGTAAAAAGGAATATTAGAACAGGGACGGTAGGCACGCTGGTGCACTTATGCACACCCCCTACAGACCTCTTAGGAATGGGGTGAGGTCAACAGTAGACAGTTTAAGGTTAAAGTTTTGGGGGTTTGGGGAAGAAACTACAGAGTCAGGTAGTGCATTCCAGGCATTGACCATTCTGTTACAGAAGTCATATTTTCTGCAACGAGTTAGGAACGGTTTACCTTGAGTTTGTATCTATTATTTGCTCATGTATTGTTGTGGTTGAAGCTGAAGTAGTCATTGACAGGAAGGACATTGTGGCAGATAATTTTATGTACTATGCTTAGGTCAGACTGAAGTCGGTGTAGTTCTAAGTTGTCTAAGCTCAAAATTTGGAGTCTGGTGGCATAAGGTATTTTATTGCAGTTAGAGGAATGGAGGCCTCTTCTCGTAAAGTATCTCTGGACTCTCTCGATTATATTTATGTCCGATTTATGCAGCGTGGGTTCCAGACAGATGAGCTGTATTCAAGAATTGGTCTAGCAAATGTTTTGTATGCTCTAGTTAGTAGTACCACATTACCAGAGAAGAAGCTATGCAAGATTAGGTTAGCAACTCTTAATGCCTTTTTGGCAATGTTGTTACAGTGGGCTCGGGCACTTAGATCTTTAGAAATGAGTACTTCAAGGTCCTTGACAGAGTGAGGGTCATCTACAAGGTCATGTTCATCTAATTTGTATTTTATGTTTTGATTTTTTTCCCCAATATGCAAGACAGAGCATTTGTTGGTTGAGATTTGAAGTTGCCACTTGTTAGACTAATCTGACACATAGTCAAGGTCTTTTTGAAGGGTAGTTGCATATATAGTGACAAAGGTATTTGATACGGGAATATGTAATGATTTCTATGAGACAATGGGATTATCTTGAATTATCTGATCATAAACATCCATTGAATATGAAATATGAACCATTAAATAAATATTAGACTGGAAAGAATATAAAAGAATTCATAAGAAGCCACCAAGGTATCTGAAATGGACTCCTTTGTTTCTTGCATATTATTTTGATAATGTTCTTAAACAATACCTCATAAGACTTCATGTAGAAATGTACTAATTATGCTAAATTAACTGTGTGATCTGTTAATGTGATTTTTGCTGTTTTAAATTGCGATATAATTGCCTAAATAAATAGCATTTGCTGGCTCACAGAGCTTATTTAATTTTAACAGTATTTCTGTGATTTTTGAGATCAGCAAGGTTAGTGGGGCAAGATACTTCAAAACTCTGAATGTAGTAAAGTGTGATTCTAAATGTAAACTGACTCCTAAACTGTAAAGCTCAGTGAGTTTAAATATTAAGCTAAGTAACTTTAGACAGATATTAAGATGATTTTCAAATATAAAGCAATTATTTATATGAAAAAATTAGAGAGTGGTGTGATGGGCTAGAGGTGGAGTTCTCGCCTCACAATCAGGAGGCTGTGAGTTCAATCGTATGTAGCTACAGATATTTCTCTCTCTGAGCACAAAGAGAAAATATCTGCTGCTAACACCGTGTAGGTGGAATGAAGGGCATCAGACTAGCGAACGCTCAACTCCATTCAGTCACTCCGACTCCACCGCAATGCAAAGGATTACAGGGTCATTAAAAGAAAAAAGAACCTCATATAAAAAAGTTAGAACTCAAAAACACTGTCATCCATCAACTATTCTAACCTGGACACTCTTGTACCCCCCCCACCTTTTAAAAAATTACTGTTATTAAGGCTATTTATAAATTCAACTAGTTCAGACTGCAAAAATCAGGATGACCCCTGATGGCACTAAAGTGACATAGAAACTCTTTAACTGCATCATGTAGAATTTAGGAAATCCAGATATAGTAGCTCTCGTTAGAACTTTGATTTAGCAGGATGTGCAAAGTTTTAACAGTATGTGTGCACCTGTGCGTTTGTATAGTTTTTAACACTATGTGTCAAGATCTAGTTTAAAATCCCCCCCAATAAACATATTCTGTTAGTTAAGAAAGAGGAAAGGAAAGGAAGGAGACATTTTTCATCGCTAGTCCAAAGAAATGCTGACAGATGAATGCTGACATGTTCACCTCCTCTTTTTTCTCCCTCAAAGGTTTAATTACTGCTTGCAGAAAAATGTTTCAGCAAAAGGCCTTAATAAAACTCTCCATTTATTCTGAAATGGCCCCTTAGAAATTCTAAAATACAACTTCCCTCTTTTGCTAAACATGCTGATTTTAATCCCTGCTGTACATATAAAATGAACATGGACTTTGCTGTTTTGCTCAACCACTTATATTTGTACTGAGACACCTCTCTTATACTAAAGTGTGTGTGATGTCATCAAACAATGCAAGTAAAATACCTCCACAGTGGATTTAGGTACCTGCAAGCTGGCTGATAACTCTATTTTATAACTCTAAAACCCACAATCATTTTTTTTCCAGGGGTTGGGGGGAGAAACAAATTCTAAACTGTGAGAATCAACTTTAAGTTCTTTTTCCCTCAATCTAAGTAGGTTGCAGAAGCAACAATGTTGGTCGAAGGAGGATTGCCACTGGAATTCAAACTATTTGCCCCATTGCCCTGGGATAACTGAAAGCAGTAAACTTAACAAGGAAAGTGTAGATTGAAGATCGATAGATAGAGGAGCTAATACAAAAAATCTATATATGCGCAGAAATGGACAAATTAACTCTAGAGTTACAGGACAAGGAAGACTCAAAATATTTTACAATATGGAATAGATGGTACCAGTGGATAAACCAGAGGAGGGGGAATGGGTAAAGATGAAATCCAGAAGAAATCAATACAATTAAAAACAGCACTGTCAGATGGATAGAAAAGGAAACAAGTCACTGTGTGTATGTATATATGTATATATAATAATAGAAATTAGTCAGTAGGTGAAGTTGTGTACTGTATATGTAAATTTGTTTTTGATTAAGACAAACTTTTATGTTTTAAATGTTTTTTAAGAATGAATAAAGTTTTGTTTTAAAATTAAAAAAAAAGAAGATCGATAGATAGAAGATAGAATTCTGTATTGGCCAAGTGTGATTGAACACACAAGGAATTTGTCTTTGGTGCATATGCTCTCAGTGTACATAAAAAGACAAGATACATTCCTCAAGAATCATAAGGTACAACACTTAATGATAGTCATAGGTTACAAATAAGCAATTGAATCATAATAGGAACAACCAATATAAATCGTAAGGTTACAGAACAAGTTACAGTCATACAGTCATAAGTGGGAGGAGATGGGTGATAGGAACGATGAGAAGATTAATAGTAATAGTAATGCAGACTTAATGAATAGTTTGACAGCATTAAGGGAATTATTTGTTTAGCAGAATGATGGCGTTCAATCAACCTTATCACATTAAGGTCACGGGTGGCTTTTCATTGTGACTTTAGCTCAACTGGTGGTAATGGCACTTCTTACACACCCTTGAGACCTTCACCCTTCTTCTTGATCAATGCTACCTTCTCTCTAAGCACCCAACTTGCAAGGCATCTCTTACCTTGGAAGTCCTTCCAACAAGGAATGGATGGAATCCTTCTGTGATTGTTTAAAGGCAAATCCACCATTTAATGCCAGATCCCCACCAGCAAGTCAAATTTATTCAAATTTACTTCATGGATTTTCAAGACAAAACTAAACAATGTTGGAATTCAAAAGAGAGACACTTGTCCACCTGCTAAATCATCCTTGAAAGTTTCCAGTTTCTCACAAACTTCAGCAGAGTTGTAGAAGTTTCATTTTCCCTAGTAACCTCCTCTCGTAACCAACATCTCCCAGCTTCCTTTAATGATGAGTTGAAACGATGAGACATGTCAATGCCAATATTTCATTCTTGACAATCTGTTGATTTGTGGTTCTTCCCAACATTCTGATTTATCCAAATACAGAACTGCGTTTGTAATATCTACGTGTAAAACTTCTAAAACAAGGTTTCTCAACTTGGGCAATTTTAAGATGCACGGACTTCGTCTCCCAGAATTCCCCAGCTCCAACTTCTCACCTTAAAGTAGCCAAGGTTGAGAAACATGGTTCTAACACTTTTCTAGAACTCAAAGATAATCTCTTTGCTCAGCCATTTATATTGGCCTTTTCTTGTTTATTACAGATCGTATAGAAAATATTTATTGTCTCTTCTTATGAACCAATATTCTCTTATTCAGATGATGCCAATTACTATCCAATTATAGCAACATGGTTACAAAATCTTGACTAATGCTCGTGACATTCTGTGTTCTGATTGTGAACATCATAATGAATCCACATCCCATTAATACCAGATGTTTATTAACAAATTCTTAGGCTTCTACTGTGTCTGTCGCGTTGTTCAGCAGTTAATTTTGGTTACGCTCATAATTAAAGTTGCCATCCTCCAACATAAATAATCTGTATTGTTATGCCATTGTTTTGTCAGATTTCAACTGTTACTTTGCAAATGCAATCAATACAATTTGATTTATGATAATCTTAATGACTTACTGAGATTTTTTTTTTCCAGAAAATACCCCTGAGGGATCAATTTAAAATACAGTATGCTTAAAATACATATGCCACTTTTCCACTTCACAATAACTTTTCAGAATAAGAATAATTTAGGTAAAATAAGAAATAGAAAAATATAAAAATGGATGGGGTGGGGGAAGCAAAAAGCATATTCCTTCAGAAATTGCATGTGATCTCAATTTTGTCCAACTTTAGAAAAGAAACCAAACTCTTTCTTCTCAAGCAAAAGTTCTGTATTTTAGCTTTAAAATATGCTTTAATTTTTTTTTGTTGTTGTTCTGGAAAGCGTAACCAATCAATTTAACATGGATTATAAGGTAAAATGATGATGACTGTTTTAAATGTACTTGTTTGTGGGTACATTTCATTTCAGTAATTTACCTATAGAACATACCAACAAAAAAGCTCAAATACAAAGGTACAACAGGAAAAAAAATCAATAAATGACAGAAACATTTTAGAGACTCACATTTTTCAGTTAAAAGGACAAAAATACTACAACTAATTAAATATTTCCATTGACTAGGATCAGAAAAACAACCGGCAATGTTAAAAATAGAAAATCCATTTATAGCAATGTTAACTTCAAGAATTGTAACTAAGTAATTCATAGGAATAATAAAACACTTTCTTTTAACTTATTACAGCTTTCAGAAAAAAATAAAATCATTTGATAAACCGAAATAGGGGGAAGACCTATAATCACTGATTTTACTTCTGTCATTCCAACAATTGTAGTGCATTTAAGGTACAGGATATTCTGTGTACTTCTTAAATACTACAGATTGCCTTTCACTACATGGCAAGGTTGATTGGCAGACAGTAGGCAAATTTATATATTTGGTTTACCAAAAATAGCATCAACAATCATATATTCTGCTGATATATACAGTATAATGTTTTGACGATAATCAAATTTCAATATTGGCAACTAAAATATTTATTTTCTGAATATTCTTATTAACTCAATGTTCCATTTTTTTATTACTTCAAGATATACTATGTTGCCCAGGTCAAATTTCCCAAAATTGTTATTTCAGCATATTTTTAAAATCTTAACTATTTCATGCAGTTGTGAATAAGAAGCTATACTATTTACAAAATTTACCATCAGTACCTCTCAGTACTGTAGCTCTTACGCTTCAAATATGAGCATATTGCAAAACCTGAAGTAAACTGATATTATGATTTATATAATCTAATTATTTTACTGAGATATGCCCTTAATGTCAGAAGATAATTCTTCAAACTTTGTTAATGTGCAAAGGTCAAAGAAAGGAATAAATGCAAAACACTGTGTGTGCGTGCATGTATGCTTATTGTAAAGGTAAAGGTTCCCCAGTGTTCATCTCTATTTCTTAGCTGAGGGAGCTAGCCTTGTCCAAAGATCCTTTTGTCATCAGGTGCATGTAATGCTAATATTTTCCCACCAAAGTGGTACCTATTTATCTAGTCACATTTGTATTTCGAACTACCATGTGGGCAGGAGGTGGAGCAAGTAATGGGAGCTCACCCCATCATGCAGTGCTCAGGTCTCGAACCTGGACTGTCAGCTTTCCAACTAGCAAGCTCAGCATCTTTAACCGCTGAGCTGTCACACTCCATTGATGCTTATTTTACAGTCATTAAGTGAATCCAACTTCTCCCACTAACTTTCCCTTTGGAAAAGTCACAAATAGACATGCCCATTCCAAACTTTTGTTTATATGACCATAGGGATGCAGTGATGGCACAGATTCAAGGACAGGTCATACATCACTTTTTTCCTGTGCTGTTGTAATGTCAAACAATTCTTAAACAAATGATCATATGTCAAGGATTAACATGTATGTAAAACATATTGTAGTTCAGGAGTCCCCAATCCCTGGGCCGTGGGCAATTAGTGGGCTGCGGCCTCTTCAGAACCAGGCCACATAAGCAGTGAGTGAACATGTGTGCACCTCTACTTGCATGAGAGGTGGGCACTTGTGCTAGTGTGCAAAACTACATTTATGTGAGCAGTGGCCGCACGTGCCTACACATACACTTGCCCCTCACACAGAATCATTCCCTCTCCCCTCTTGCGCCAGTCCACCAAGCTGGAAAGGTTAGAGACCACTGTTGTAGTTTATCCATTTCTGCTGAACTTCCTGTCAACTTTCCAACTGATGAACCCAACCTAAGCAAGTACGGTCGAGATGATTCAATCTCTGAATGCAAAACTTTATTGAGTACATTACTTTGGCACTGATTAGAGCAAAACCAGCTCTAGCTAATTTCCATGCAAATCCACATAATTACAGTATAGAATTCTCCCTCCCTCTATTATTGGTTTTATGGTTGGTTTTAAATTTTGATATGGATTTTAAATTGATAAATTTTAAACTATGGGCCAAATTTAATTATTTTAAATCTATTTTTAATCGTATTTATGTATAAATGTTTTTATTTTGGCTGTTCACCGCCCTGAGTCCGAAAGGAGAAGGGTGGTATAGAAATTCGAATAATAAATAAATAAATAAATAAATTGCAGGTCACATTGTCCAATTGAGTATCATCGTATTGTTATGAAAAAAAAGTCTTTGAGTTTGGCAAACAAAAGTGTCTTTGGGTCTCATGGCTCATCTTCTTGATGTCTGGAGCCTACATTCCATCCCACCCTTCCCTCCCCACTGGTTCGTTGGAAAGCTGAGAAGCGATAATAGTTGCAACAACATATGCGCGTTTCAAACTTGACACTCCCTTTTTAAAATGTTTATCATATTCACATACTTAATAAAGAACAATGGTTAGGAGTGCTATCTGAAGCATGAAAAATTCAAACTACCACTCAGTGGCATCAAAGAGAATGTTCTGTTTACCTTGGTTGCTATTCAGTGGTCTTCAGGATTTCTGCAGCTCAGCTATGATAGCCCCGATAGCTGCTGAATCGGAGCCTCAGATCCACTGAGTTAAAAGGGGCTTAATTTCATGAAATTGAATATGAGGTTTGTAAATGTTTCAAAAAGGATTTGAAAGGCAAGCATAAAAAACCAAAAACCTGTTTTTTTATTAAATAGCTCCTCTTTTTAAGGTTTGTTACAAGTCTAGAGTCTAGTCTAGAAAGCGCTGCTTTAGGAACAGAAGTCTGAAGAATAATGGATGACTTTAATAAATAGCACAAATATGTTGTAGTTGGATAAGGATCAAAGCAGTTCTTCCAGATCATATTTGAAGCATGCAACACCTTGGTGGATATTTCTTTCTCTGGTACCAGTGGGACAGAAAATTTTAACTGTGGTCAAACTACGATTCATACATCTGTAATTAAGAGACGTCCACATTAATTACATGGATTCAAATTTCCTTTAAAGAGTTGTATAAATACATCTAATCAATCTAGATACCTTGCACATTTCCAATATTCTCCTCCCCCACTTACAGAAAAAACAACAACCTGCATTAAATGACTGAATTCCAACAACAAACTTCAACATTGGTCATTTATGGGCCTTATTTAACTGATTTGTCACTTTAATTTAAAATGGAATGAATCTGCTTGGTGAATTGCATTATCCCTCTATATAGCTATCATCAAATCCACTATCAACTGTGAATAGGTTTTAGAAATAGTTTGTCTATAAGAATTTCAGCCCCATCACAACAAGAACCTTCTTTCCAATTTGCCTAAAAACAAAAGCTATTTTGCTTTTGGAGGAAAGCACTTAACTTTTATACTGAATGGAAAACATTCTAGAAATATTTTGGAGTGAGTGGAGAGGAGACACACCACTTTCCACCATTAAGTTTGAATCTATGTCTTACTGAAAATGCTTCTTTGGCTCAAACGATCAACCACCAATGACAAGTTTTTTTATTGTCTTGGGGCAGATTAGGACTGGCAAAGCATGTCACAAACTCGATTTTGTGACTTTTTTAAAAAAAATTAACTGTGACAAATTGAGAGTTAGCTGAACTGTCCATAGCCATTTATTTCATGACGTTGCTACTTAGCTTTCTTGTTTCGTGTCACAAAGTTTACCATTAACCAACAAGTTGAGGAGCAAGCCCAAGAGAATCTACAGCTCCTTTATGGAGCAGGCAACAGTTACTCCATGAATCTAAAGCTCACTTGCCCAATTCAAATCTGAAATCTGCATCACTAGTTCAAATGATGGTACAGTGGTACCGTGGTATTCATCGTTAATTGGTTCCAGGCAGTGCAATGAGTACCAAAAACAATGAGTACTAAACCATTTTTTTTAAATTAAGAGATTAAAATAATGTTTTTATCTGAAAAAGGTGGTGTCTGAAGGTAAAATGATTAATAGGGAAATCATAAATAATAAATTGGTCCACCTTAGAAAATAATTGACATTAATAGACAAAGGTGAAATATCAAGCTATAACAAAGAAAAAAAATAGAAATTAAGGATGGAAATGATTATGTTTAAATTAAAGGGTTTCAATAGAAAAAAGGAAATAAGAGAAAAAGTTATGATAATTTACAAATGCAGTGATTCTGAGAAATATATGTGACAAATGGGGTGGATGGCAATACTGATTATATATTAAATATTAAGCAGAGATGAAAAATAAAAAGTAGAAAAAAGAATATTATGGCAGAAATTAAAATAAATAAATTATATTTGGGGAAAATATTAAGAAGAGGATGGGAATTTAAAACATACTTATGTTATAAACTGTATAAATTTTGACTCGGTCAATACTCTATTCAGAAAAAATGTATTGTTTGTTTGTTTGTTTGTATGTTTGTTTGTTTTAAAAAATTAAAATTAAAAAAAAAAGATCTCCTAGTTGACTATAGAGGTAATCCCTCAATTTATAACCATTCATTTAGCAATCATTTGAAACTTCAGTAGCGCTAAAAAAAAATGACTTATGATTGGTCTTCACTCTTACATCCGTCTCAACATCTCCACGATCACATGATCAAAATTCAGGCCCTTGACAATCAAATGAATTTACAACAGTTGCAGCCTCCCAAGGTCACCTTCCCAGCCAACTGCTGACAAGGAAAGCCAATGGGGAAGCTGGATTCACTTAATGACGTGATTCCCTTAAAGGTTGTAATAATTTGCTTAACTGTGACAACGAAGGTATAAAATCAGCTGTGATTCATAAACCAACTGCCTTGATTAGCAATGGAAATTCTGATCCCAATTGTGGTCGTAAATCGAGGACTACCATCGGGAAGATGAGGGTGAAGGTTCAGAGATGTTCACAAAAAGAATATTGGGTTTTAACCTTTCCATATTTCTTGAAGAGAATTATGGACCCACCAGAAAACCTTATCACTCTATTACTTTTGTTCCAATTTATTGTTTTCAAAATCTTTATGCAAGCAAATGTGATCATAAATCCACTTGTATTGATTCTTCACTGGTAGCCTTCTTCCTCGCAGGGTAGAAACCTTTCTCAATAAAACAGTATTTGCTGGTTGGATTTTGTTATGGCCCATCAGCGGCCTGTACAGATTGTAGCTGATTCTGACAATGAGGAGGCTGGTGTGGTGCTGCGTCAGCAGCCTGTGCAGCTGGCACTCGAGTCAGAAAATGAGGTGGCTGGAGAAGATGTGGTGCCAGAGGCAGGGATTCAGCCAGGGCCTTCAGAACCTCCAGAAGCTTCCATGGGTGAAGAGGACGAGGAGGAGGAGCTTTTTCTTGATGCACAGGCGCGCAGAGCTGCCAAAAGGCAGGAGTGGCTCCGCAGGAGGAGGTCTCCTCGAGAGTAAGGCTTGGGGCTAATTGGCCACTCCCTTAGCCTATTTAAGGAGGAACGCTGACTGAAGCAATTTTGTAGGGAACAACTTCAGTTCACTCTCCTTCGCGTCTGGATTCTCTGTAAATTGCTTCTGGGCTTTCTGCCAACCATAGTAAGATTGTGATTACTTTATCTTTGGTTTCTTGTAGGCTGTTAGGAAAGTTTATTAACAGCCTTTGTTTGAAAAAGACTGAGTTGTTTTAGTAAATTGAGTTTGGTACAGACTTTGTGTGTGCTGCGTTCTTTGGGGTCCGTAGCTGGGGCAGAACAGATTTAAAAGCTACTGTTTATGCCACCAGATTGGCAAAATAGTTTTCCTGTCAGGCTGAACACCAATGGCGGTTCTTCTCCACCAGGCCAAGTTACAAATAGAATGCTAAGGTGAGTTATTTAGGCATCGGAGCAGAAAGCCCCTGCAAATCTGCTCCCCTGCATTTCTGCCTGCTTACCTGTTTATTCATTATGCTTGTAAATCACTTCTCATTGTTAACACATCTCAAAGCAGGGCAACTAAAACCAATTAGGGCTGCAATCACATGCCTATATCCCTACATGAATGGAGGAATAAATACATTGAGAAATGACAACCTAAAGCATCTTATTCTTCCTAATCATAGTCTGGCCTTACACTTTTATCTCCACAAAACACTTCTTCTTTTGTTGTGGTGGTAGTTCCTTCTTCATTGCCCATTCCAAATTTTCTTTCCTCAACTGAATGAAATGGAATAATATTATCCTGGTAAAAGAATTATTGTAGCAAGTAATATTCGAAGCGGAATTCTGCTTCGGCCAACCTTATCTTTGCCTGCTGCTCTATATTTCATTTGCAAGATGTTTTACTCATTTATGCAAGGAATTGATTTGTCTATGTGTTTTGCTGTAGGGGTTTGTTCAACACTATAGTTCTCCAATCAGAACTTTAAAATGGCCCAGCCCTCAACACTCCCTACCAACCTATACAGTTGCTGAAGCAGATCTGCCTAGTGACATGAATCTCTTCCATATCAGCATTATTTCATCCTTCTTTATAAACACCACATCCATAATCACATAAAGAAAGAGAGAATGGGGGAAGAGGGAAGGAGGGAGGGAGGGAGAGGGAGGGAGGGAAGGAGAAAGGAAGGGAGCAAGGGAGTGAGAGAGGGTAGGGAGGGAGAGAAAGAGAGGGAGGGGAGGGAGGGAGGGAGGGAGGGGAGGGAGGGGGAGGGAGGGAGGGGGAGGGAAGGGGGAGGAGAGGGAGGGAGGGAGGGAGGGAGAGAAGCAATTTGCGGAACAATAAGAAGACAAATACACTAAAGGATAAAAGACTAACATTTGAGCAAAAGCCTTTATCAAAAGAATAATTTAATACCACAGAAGCAGCCATAGGCCTAGGTTGCCATGGAAACAGAGAGAATCCCAATAATATTTAGCAATAGTGTTTTTATTATACCATTATATTAATAATATTCCAGTAAAGGGTCACTTCAGATTTAATATGCAAGACTCCATTTTAACGAGCAAACCCTACCAAAAGACAGGAAATTATCATTACAAAGTAAAGGTCAATCTTAAATAAGCTATTTACCAATTTCCTGACTATTAGAATGAATGAATGGAACTGTTCAGAAATGGCATTATATTTGGTTTTCAGATATTCTTTTTGTAGTCTTCAAAAAACGGTATGATTAGATAAATGATATTGTCCTCAGCTTTGGGCTCCTACTTTACATACTGAAACTGAGACCCAGCTCTGAAAACTACAAACTACAAACTACCCACCCACCCACCCACACACACACACACAAATGTGTGTATTTGTATGTGTGAGAGGGGAGGGGGAAGGGAGAGGGAGGGAGGGAGGGAGAGAGAGAGAGAGAGAGAGAGAGAGAGAGGGACTGCCTCATTCAAATACAAAGAACAAAGAGAAAGTGAATGGTGGGAGTCAACTCTTTATGCAAAATTCAGACTTTTCCCTCTGCTCTAATAGAAGAAACCAGATAAAAATGCTTAGAGTTATGGCATAATAAGAGTAATCCTTGACCTACCACCATTCAAACTGGCACTGAAATTAGTGACTAATGAATGGTCCTCATGTTTGCAACCAGTGCAGCACCCCCATGGTCATGTGATCAAAATTCAGACACCGGGCAACATTTAGGATGGTTGAAGCATCCCAAGGTCATGTGATCCCCATTTGCAATTTCCCCAGCTGACTTCCAAAAAGCAAAGTCAATGAGAAAAGCTGGATTTGTTTAACAAGAGCATGATTCACTTAACACACTGCAGTGATTTGTTTAAGAACCGTGGCAAAAAAAAAACAATTGTAAAATTAGGCGTGGTTCATTTAACAATCCCCTTGCTTAGCAGCGGGAATTCTGGCGCCAACTGAAGCCGTAAGTCAAGGATTGCCTGTACAGCAAGGTAAGATACAAAAAACAGAAGGCAATGTAACTGCACAGCCTACTTTCTAAGTAACTCATTCTACTAACCCATAGCTCTTACAAAACTTTCACTGTAATCTACTTTCTCATAACTTCGGACCAGGGTGGATTTGATTTAAATCGAGTTGATTTAAATCACAATTTAAATCATGATTTAAATCACTAGTAAAAAGGCTTGATTTAAATCAACTTGATTTAAATCATAATTTTTAAAGAGCAACTGTCATCTCTGCTACTCCTTTGACCCACTGTTGACTCACCGATAGTCCCAGTGTTGCAGAATATACAGCCTCATGTTACATAACTAAGCTCCATTTCATGCTGAATAAACTAAATTATTTATGTATCTTAAATAGAAAACTATCTTACGATAGATTTTTACCGCAAAAGTTTTTTTATTAAAATAAATTCGATAAAAATCAAAAAAATCGGATTTAAATCAAAAAATCTGATTTTTTGATTTTTTTAAAAAAATCATTGATTTTTATCCACCCTGCTTCGGACCATTGTTCTGTGTTTAAAACTCTGGAATAGATCATGGGAAATTAGTTCAGTGTTTGTTTCCGGTTTTTGAGAAGGGGAGAGGGCTGTGTGAAATTTGTCCTTTCCTTAAACTTGAAAAATACGAACTCCATTAGTATCCCATATACAGTTCCTGTTGTATCAGCAGTTATCGGAAAAGTCCGGTTTAGAATTCCCTTGCGGACACTGTGTTTAGAAAGATCATATATATATATATAAACTGTCCTTCGCTGAAATCTCTCTATAATAGCAAAAACGGACTCATGTACAACTTTCAGTTCATTGGACTGTACAGCTATTATCAGAAGTGGCATAATGCCAGTAAGAATAGACTGAATATAATGACTGCTGTAGAACCACTAGAGTACAAGAAAAAAGACACTACTCTTTTTAATACTTTCTTTATCGTATTATTAAACGGTCTCTGGCTACTGTTATTTTATATATTTTAATCACTTCAAAGAACAGAATACAATGCCACCAGCAGTGGCTGTCTGGGTGCTTTCTGTACCAATGAAAAACATCTTTTTATCATTCTAAATTCTTTGCTATTTATACAGTATATATATTTTTTTAATCTGATCATTTTATCAAAAAGACTCAAAAACAATCAAAATGATCTGTATGGTTTGGTCAATGCGTAGTTCGTGAACTAATCTAACAGAACTAAACTGTTATTTTCATTTACCTTTCATATAACTTACCGATTGACTTGACTGTTGGGTTTCCCTTATCAAATATAATTTGAATAAAGAACCCCTAAAAAAATAATCATCAGGCCCGTAATCTCTACAAACCTTATGACATTTTTTAAGTTCACTGAAACCTTTATGAAATGTATGGCAACAGAAATAATTCTGGGGGTTTCTACTGTAAATGGATTAAAAAAGTACAGGTACTATAAATTTAAGCCTCAGCATGGGGAACAAAACTTAGTTGTGTTGTGCTATCTGCTTTTCCACTTATTAATACATTTGATCAACGTCAATTAAGCTTCCTTGGTTAAAACAAGAAGCAACTTTTATTACATTATTACTACATTTGCATCCCAGAAAAATGCAGAGTGTTGAAAGGGGAAAAAATATTTTCCAGTTACATGAATCGTAATTGAAAATGCAGAGAACTGTTTTCCTCGCCAAAAGGAGCATGTGGATTGCAGTTAAATAATATCCTGCATCTTACCGCCAAAGGAGTCACCTTTTGTACCACAGCCATGAAAATCAGCTCGAAGATTAAATATAAATGGGCATCATCCATTTACAGAAATGTTTGCTGGCCTGTACTTTACCTTAAATTAAATAATAACTGGTAAGGGGAGTTTCCAGCAAAGAGAAAAAAAAAATTCAGGAGAATGTCCGAAGGTTCTTTTTTTTTTTTTTCAAGAGGCAACTGGACTTTCTGGTTTTTCTTTGAAGACGTTTTGCTTCTCATCCAAGAAGCTTCTTCAGCTCTGACTGGATGGTGGGGAATGGAAGGATTTATACTCCTTGCAGACAGCTGGACATTTGCATTATTTTAACAGGTCGTTAAGGTCACCTGGAGATTTATCTGTGTCATCAGGGTCACCTGAGTGATGCAAGTGGTTGTGGAGCCTTCTTGCAACTGTTGAAAGGACTGTGTTGTAGATTGGAGATAGATGATGTGTATCCCACTCCCTCTGTTGAGAGAGGGCTGTTCAATTTTGACAGAGATGGCCTCTTTGATCCCTCTTTCAAACCAGCCATCCTCCCTGTCCAAAATATGGACTTTGTTGTCTTCAAAAGAGTGGCCTTTGTCTTTTAAATGCAGATGGACTGCTGAATCTAGTCCTCTTGTGTTTGTTCTCCTATGTTGTACCATGTGTTTATGAAGTGGTTGTTTTGTTTCCCCAATCTACAGATCTGCACATGGGCTCACTGCACTGTACTGCATATACCACATTGGTCAGTTTCTGTCTGGGTATTTTACCCTTGGGTTAGACAAGCTTCTACCTTAGGTTATTCTTGGGTTTGAAGTGTGCACGTATGTTATGTTGATTAAAGGTCCTCCTGAGCTTTTCTGATATGCCTGCAACGTCTTCAAAGAAAAACCAGAAAGTCCAATTGCCTCTTGAAAAAAAGCACCTTTGGAACAACCATGACCTGAGTACAGAATCTCCTTAGACATTCAGGAGAATGGATTCACTTACAACCAATGGTTCACTTAATGACCATGTGATCTGCTTAACAAGTACAGTGACTCATTTTATGACCACAGTAAGAATCTTGATAAAATCAAGTCAAGCCATATGGAGACCTGCTTAACACTGCAACAAATTATATGACTGAGATTCTGTGCTCAATTATGGTTACTGGTATTAAGTGACACCTACATGTAATATACCAATATGAAAAAAATAACTGCCCATTTAGAATCAGTTAAGATGATTGGATCGCTTTTAATAACAATGACAACACTGATGAATCAAGGAGAGAAGCAACGTAGAACTAAGGAGAAATTTCCTGACAGTTAGAACAATTAATCAGTGGGACAACTTGCTTCCATAAGTTGTGAATGCTCCAACACTGGAAGTTTTTAAGAAGAGATTGGATAATCATTTGTCTGAAATGGTATAGGGTTTCCTGCCTAAGCAGGGGGTTGGACTAGAAGACCTCCAAGGTCCCTTCCAACTCTGTTATTTTATTCCATTCTAATTCTAGCTCATTCCTCTACGACAAACTGCTTCAGTTCTGTAGTACAAACTGCTTCTTTTAATTTCAGTCACAACATTTCTTTGGTGTTAAGTTCTGGAGTTTGATGTGGCCTTTCCAAAACAGTTCATTTGTTCTTCCTCCATTCTCTTATAGTTTTATTTGTGTACTTGGAACTGATACTTGCTACACGGCTTGATATTCTCCTGTGGAATTCAAAGTAGAATTCATGCTTCCTTTTGTGACAGCAAATTGTCCAGGTCCTGAGGCAACAAACCATCTGAGATATACCTCTACCAGCTCCATGGTTGACAGCTTATCTGCAGCTTTCACTGTGGAATATAGCATTTCTTTCCATGAGGCATAATACCAACATAACCCAGAAAGTTCAATTTTTGGACTCATCGGTACATAAAATGTTTCTCCCAAAAACAACAAAAAAAAAAGCCCTACCCTAAATTAATAAGGGACATGGTGGCTCAGTGGCTAAGACGCTGAGCTTGTTGATCAAAAGGTCGGCAGTTAAGCAGTTCGAATCCCTAGTGCTGCGTAACAGGGTGAGCCAGTGGTGAAATGTAAAATTTGTTATTACCAGTTCTGTGAGCGTGGCTTGGTGGTGGTGGTGGTGGTAATGTGACTGGGTGGGTGTGACCAACTTTTTTTTTTACTTTTAAAAGCATTTTTTCTACAATCTCTTTAGCAGAAGAGGTTGCAGAAAAAAATGCTTTTAAAAGCTTCTGACGATCAGGCAACTCAGCTGGGATTGTCAGAGGCTTTTAAAAACATTTTTCTTTTCTACAACCTCTTTGGCCGAAGAGGTAGCAGAAAAAAAAATGCTTTTAAAAGCCTCTGACGATCCCAGCTGAGCCACGCAATCATCAGAGGCTTATTTTTTTAACTTTTAAAAGCATTTTTTTCAGCCGAAGATGTAGAAAAAATGTTTTTAAAAGTAAAAAAAACAGCCTCTGATATCACGTGGCTCAGCTGGGCATGTGGGGGAGGGTGCACAGGGATTTTTGCTACCGGATCTCCGAACCACCCGCCGCCATCGCTACTGGATCGGGACATCCAGTCCGAACCAGGAGCATTTCACCCCTGGGGTGAGCTCTCGTTACTTGTCCTAGCTTCCGCCAACCTAGCAGATTGAAAGCACATAAAAAATGCAAGTAGAAAAATAGGGACCACCTTTGGTGGGAAGGTAACAGCGTTCCGTGCACCTTTGGCATTCAGTGATGCCGGCCACATGACCACAGAGACGTCTTTGGACAGCTCTGGCTCTTCGGCTTTAAAATGGAGATGAATACCGCCCCCTAGAGTTGGGAACAACTAGCACATATGTGCGAGAGGAACCTTTACCTTTACCTTAAATTAAAGGGTTATCCACATACTCTCTGAGAAGACTGATTTTATGCTTTGTTCTTGAAGTGCAGGAGAGCACTTTGGACAGAAAAAGCTACTTTGGGAAAATTCACTATTATCCAAACCATTTCAAGAATCTATCTGTAATTATGGATCACAGGAGCTCTAGAAATTTCTTCCGAAATTTTGCTGGATGGATAAGCATCAGACATGACATGTTTCTAGAAAATGTGTGCTTAGAACTTCAACTGAAATGAGGGGCATGAGATTTACAGGGTGCCGGAGAGCAAGAAAAAAGCAGGCTAAATATGAATGCGCCAGTGAATTAATTCTGTAATTCTACAGGGCATCGTGCAGGTCAAGATCAGATCTGATAGTTTAATAAGGTGCTTATAAAATTTGTTTGTTTGTTTGTTTGTTTACTATTAAAGTTGCAAGCTGGCTGACTCCCAACACTTCTGGGAGGTTCGCAACCATTGAGGAAAGGAAAGGAAAGGAAAGGAAAGGAAAGGAAAGGAAAGGAAAGGAAAGGAAAGGAAAGGAAAGGAAAGGAAAGGAAAGGAAAGGAAAGGAAAGGAAAGGTAAGGTAAGGTAAGGTAAGGTAAGGTAAGGTAAGGTAAGGTAAGGAAAGGAAAGGAAAGGAAAGGAAAGGAAAGGAAAGGAAATAAAACCAGTTCAAAGAAAGAAAAAAAGATGAACACACAAAATTTGATCACATGACAATGGAGAGGCTGTAAAGATCGTAAATTTAATAAACGGTCATGACACTTTTTTCAGTGCTGTTGTAGATTTGAGTATTCACTAACCGAACTGTTGTAACTTGAGGACTACCTGTACAAGGCCCCCTTGATTAAACAGCGTAACCTGTTGCCCTCTTTAATTGCTTTGCTGTAAGGCTGCAATCTTGTTATTTTGTAATGCTTTGTTAATTCCCTACATTTTATTGTTTCTTATGTGTTGCTGTGAACCTCCCAGAGTCGATTGGAGTAAGGCAAGCATTGAGACGAAGACAATTAATCAATAAATATATATATATATATATATCTACTTGGACTTATACTGCAAAAACCCTCATCTCTTCTTTTTCTCTTTCAAATTCTACAGATTTTTCTTTCCTTTTTTTTTTTTGTTCCAATTAGACATTTCTCAGCTACAAATGGTCCTTAAGTATTATCGCAGTTATTAATAGACAGTAAGTAAACTCATCATTTATGTTTTAATTGAAAGCTTTTGGTTTCTTTATTATGACAGTAAAGGCAAGTTGTCTTTTTGTTATAGTTATGGATATTTTCCCCCCCAAATTCTTAAAAAGACTTTTGCTGCCATCTAGTGTTCCACAGCTACACAAAAAAAATCTCTACAGAGAAGTAATTATCCCATGTCCAAATATGCCCTCCTGTTTTGTCCTGCCCTTGAAGCACTTCCCAGCAACGACTTATTTTGATTTGCAGTCAATGGTCTGTTTGCATTAAAAGAGAGGAGGGGGAGGGGTAACTCTAATCAAAAAATTCATTTCAAAGCACAATAAGTGAAGGACAATTTTAATAGATCTATGCATGGACAATTGGGGTATTGTGATTGTATCTTAAAGATAATTGCCTTCAATTTAAGCCTTAGTGTTCTGCATCATAAATTTGTTTTGCAATGCAAAGGTATAAAATTTAAATATTAGTGCTTAGCTGCAATTAAAACTCACAAATCACTGAAATTAGCAGTAGCAGATCAGGAAAAAGAAAATATCAGAATTGTCTGTAACAGTAGTGGTTCTATCAGAGTCAAGAAGATTAACTTTGCTTTTTTTTCGGTTTTTAATGGGAAATTATCTTGAACTCTTTGACATTTTTGTGGTAAATAAATGTATAAATAGTGACCTAATACACATACACACACGGTTCAGGAGAGTGATTATTTGTGACCTGCTTCATAACCCAGACTAAGCCATGTTTATCTCTGAACTACGCCTGAAATGGCTAGTTTCATAAAACATTAGCCATGATCTATATTCTATAACATATGGTGGCTGAATTCACACAATAAAGCTTCTATTGCATTTTGAAAGTCTTACAGCCTACTTCAAATATGGATGACAGTGGCTGGATCCAATCTCAGAGTAGGCTTGCGAGATCAACCAGCCTTATTTCTCTAAAAACATCATTATTTTAATGAAGCTGTTCTAAAGAGATGGTTTTCCAGTTGCAATGTATGGCTGTGAAAGTTGGACCACAAGAAAGGCTGGGCAACAAAGAATTGAGGCCTTTGAATTATGGTGCTGGAGAAGACTCCTGCGAGTCCCTTGGACTGCAAGGCGAACAAACAAGTCAGTCCTAGAGGAGATCAACCATGACTGCTCTTTAGAAGGTCAGATCCTGAAGATGAAACTGAAATACTTTGGCCACCTAATGAGAAGGAAGAACTCACTGGAGAAGAGCCTAAATGCTGGGAAAAATTGAGGGCAAAAGAAGAAGGGGACGACGGAGAACGAGGTGGCTGGATGGAGTCACTGAAGCAGTAGATGTGAGCTTAAGTGGACTCCAGAGGATGGTAGAGGACAGGAAGGCCTGGAGGAACGTTGTCCATGGGGTTGTGATGGGTCAGACACGACTTTGCAACTAACAACAACAAATTCTAAAGAGTTAAAGAGGCCAAAATCCTGCTTTGGGAGCAGCAGCATTTATTTGGATTAAGAGAACTATTTTTGAAATTGTTCTTCCGTGAACAATTTCTTAGAAGATTAATGATGACTTATGTATAAATTAGCTATTAGCCCAGGTTTAAATGGCACCGATGATCCATAGTTAAAATGAAAAACGAAGTAAATGATGTATAACTTAGTCTGAAATCCAGTTCACTGACATTTCAAGAATGAAATAAATAAATGCCTACATGCATGCACACACAGACATGCACACACACCATTAACTCTTGGACATCTGCTAATTTAGCAATTCATCTCCATCGCTTATTTGAGTTTGACATCCCAGGCTGAGGACCAGCCGTTACATCCATCTCATTGCATTGCCATCAAAACATGCACAACACTTAACTGAAACAAACAAGTCGGATTATAATTAATAGTATTTGCCAAGCAATTGGATGGCAAAAATGAAACACCTCGCTGCCCGTCAGAAATTTTAGGCCAGGAGACCAAATGACCCATGTTCACCATTACATGAGTGTATCATTAAAAAAGGGAAGTTCTGATCTGAAATTAATCACATTCTTGTAAGGTGGCATTTTGAATAATAACAGAACATATTCGCTGGAGGCAGCAATTTTTCCCTATTAGTAATGCTTTTGCTCATCCAAATTACTCCCAGGAGTGCCACAACGTAGTATCTAATCACTATAGAAAGATAAAGGCAATCTAAAATGATGGGGTAATGGGGGAAGAAGAAAGAGAGAGAAATATGTTTAACTGAGTTATATACTACATTGGGAAAAAGCAAAGATTTGGGTCTTTTTTTCTTTTCTTCATTGGGTATTCAGTGAAGAATAATTTATTGTTTCAATTTACTGAATGGCCAGTTAATACATTCTCAATCAACGAGAATTTCCCCACCTTTCAATAATGAAAATCCACAGGTATTCAGTATCCCAGAATGTCTACAATTCATAATAGTTTACATTACTTTTATTGTTGACTATATGTCTTCTTTTTTTCATTTGGGCAGACAAAAAGCAGTTTATAAAAATAAAATATAGGATAACACTAAACCAGATTAAATCCATATACACAGATAGTATATTTCAAATTGCTTCTACAATTAAAAAGTAATTGCTAAGAATTTCCAGTAATAGCTGAACTTGTGAGCTGCTTCACCCCTATTTCCTTGAACTCTTCTACTCTTTGCTCATAGGGTTTAAAGGCTAAAATATATGGTGTATATATTTCACACAATACACAATATATTTAACCTAATACTGAATACATTCATTTTGAATTCACACAGTGTTGATCTGTAAACTAACCATCAGGCTAAATTACATAAAGATTAACCAAGATTAGCATCCTAGCTCTTTCCTTGGCCTAATTAAGATGATTGTGTGGATACAGCTATTTTGAACATCATAGCTCACCAAGTCGTAAAATGGCTTAATCAAATTGCAACCTAATGTTGTGCAAATCCAGTCCAGGAGCTGAGTTTATAATTCCCACAGATCAAAATAGAACATTGCTTTAACAGAGTAAGCTGTGGCTATGATGCCAAAGATAAGTGTGTCATAAGTCAGTCTGGGATTCATTTGGTACTCATTTCTCAATTTCAGTATCACTCTATCTGTTCTAATTGAGAACATATCACTATCCTATATTGATCCATTCTTGCTGGCTTCAAAGGCCTTAGGTAAATTGGCATTTTTACAGACTGCTGAAGGAACTCAGTACACCATATCTCACGTCACAAGGTAGGGAGGCATAAGAGTAGGAACCTACCAAAGAATCCCAAGACTAGGCTGGGACTTTGGACTGGGAACTTGACAACATCCTAGGAGAAAGCATGATAAGCCAGTTCCATAGCACTGCCAAGAAAATTAAATGATCATTACCATGAACATACCAGAAGCAGCATCATATATTCAATTCAATTTCAATTTATTCAATTTATGTGCCGCCCCTCTCCAAAGACCCAGGGTGGTTCCCAGTGGTGGGTTTGTTGCTCCCAGTGGTGGGTTTCAAAATTTTTTACTACTGGTTCTGTGGGTGTGGCTTGGTGGGCGTGGCATGGCTTGGTGGGTGTGGCATGGCTTGGTGGGCGTGGCAAGGGAAGGATACTGTAAAATCTCCATTCCCACCCCACTCCAGGGGAAGGATACTGTAAAATCTCCATTCCCACCGCACTCCAGGGGAAGGATACTGTAAAATCTCCATTCCCACCCCACTCCAGGGGAAGGATACCGTAAAATCCCCATTCCCACCCCACTCCAGAGGAAGGATACTGTAAAATCCCCATTTCTTCCTGATCAGCTGGAACTTGGGAAACAACCCGCCCCGGCGCTATGCCATGCTATTTAGCCATGTTTTCTAAGCCGTGTGCATGTGTGCAAGCCGTGCCGTGAGCAAAGCATATGCATGGAAGGCTGCACGCATGTGCGGAAGGTGTGCACGCGAGCAAAGCAAGCGCACATGCGCACTCACGTTTTCGGTGTGTGACGAACCGGTGGCAAAATTATGTGAAACCCACCTCTCAGGGGAACCCCTTTAAAAAGGCACGTACACATACTAATCGAAATAATTCTTACTTTTAAAAAAAACTACAGTCATTTATATGGAGCAAACACAGCAAGTCTGGGGACTGGAGCTTTGATTGTTTTGTAATTAGCAATGCTTTTGTATTTTCTCAGTGTAATATCTCCTGCAGATATTACTACCTTCCCAACTGGACCCATTCGGTAGGTGACTTCAACTCAAAAGTCTGAACCAGAAAGGAACAATGAACAGCCACACAATCTCCCGAGTTGATTGGAAGCTTCTTTACTGATCACAAAGGCATCAGTCATGATTTACTAGAATCCCACCACGGCCTTCAACTCAACTTTCCCATTCTTAGAAATGCAATTGGTGCAGGGTCATTAAAAATAGGAATGGAAAGGGAGGGAGGGAAATGAATACACACGAGCCTCACTTTAGCTCTAAATTAGTGAGCCTGCAAGATTAATTAAATTTCCAGTAGATATTCCAGACAGCAAAGGCAGATAGGGGAAAACTCTGTAATAGTAACACTGGGGTTAGAGTTAGTGTTAGGGTTTCTCCCCAAAAGCAAAGGTTTTCCTGGAACACATTTCTTCCTGATCAGCTGGAACTTGGGAAGCAAAGAATAGATGGGGGTGGGGCCAGTCAGAATTTTTACTACCAGTTCTCTGAATTACTCAAAATATCCGCTACCGGTTCTCCAGAACTGGTCAGAACCTGCTGAAATCCACCTCTGCTGTAGCCCCTTTTTGTCATGTAAGGCCCCTATTCTCACACTATGCAGAATTAATATCAAGCAATAATAAACACTTGTCCTTCACTTTAGTTGTGTTTTAACCTCCTTTATCTACATAAACTTGAAGATTACTGCCAGGCTTCTTCTACAGACTAAACACTCATCCTTCTAAGTTTATTTTCTGTTTCTCCTTATTGAAAAATATGAGCGAGGACATTAATATTTAAAAAATAGAGCTTATCTCTGTTTAGATTCTAGGCCCCTTCTTTTCAGCTGAGTTTGAATCCTGCTTTCGTAGATCTATGTTTATAAGAATTTGCACGCGCAGAAGACATTTTGCTTCATAAAACCTTGTTTTTCCCTCCATTTGAAAAGTTTTTCTAGATCTGTCACTGGTACAATCATCAGACTGCCTCCTCTACCCCTTTCCAATTTCAAACCACTTTAGAAGAAAATAATGAAAGCACAGAAGATGCATTGCCAATTGTGCAGATCATAGTCACATTAGATTGCTTTCCCACAAGAACTCAGTCCGTGAACTATGCATACATTATGGGATGAAATACAGTCCGCCAGAGAGATTTGTTTTACTGGATGAATACTACTAAATTTCAGCTCACTGCAGGTCACAAAAACTTTGTTTGGTTTATTATTGCAATTTATATTGGTATTGATTGTTTCCTAGTATGATTCGATTGCTTATTGTACCATATGACTGTCACTGGGGGTTGTGCCTTGTGATTCTTGACGAGTGTATCTTTTCTTTTTATGTACACTGAGAGCATATGCACCAAAGACAAATTCCTTGTGTGTCCAATCACACTTGGCCAATAAAGAATTCTCTTCTCTTCTCTTCTCTTCTCTTCTCTTCTCTTCTCTTCTATTCTATTCTATTCTATTCTATTCTATTCTATTCTATTCTATTCTATTCTTGAGCTGTGTTCCACTGAACTACTAAAATGAGACTTGGCGCAGCAGACTAAAGTACTGTTAAGTAACACCAGCTGCCTGAAATTACTGCAAGTTCAAATCTCACCAGGCTCAAGGTTAACTCAGCCTTCCATCCTTTCGATGTAGGTAAAATGAGGACCCGGTTTGTGGGGGCAATAAGCTGACTTTGTATAAAATAGAACACCAGTTGGGGGGAGGGGGCGAAAGCCCTACTAAGCAGGTATATACAAAAGTATGAAGGTTATTGCTTAGCGCACTGTAAGCCACCCTGAGTCTCCGGAAAAGGGCGGCATATAAATCGAACCAATAAACAATAATAATAATACTAGTTGTGACTCTTTAAGGCAGGGGTAGGGAACTATGGCCCCTTTATGGCTTGTGGACTTCAACTCCCAGAATTCCTGAGCCAGCATGGCTAACTCAAGAATTCTGGGAGTCGAAGTCCACAAGTCATAAAAGGGCCATGGTTCCCCACCCCTGCTCTAAGGCAAGTGAGAGAATCTGTGCCTTTCAGATGATGTTAAACTAGAACCCTTTGCACATTGAAACTAGCATGAGATGCGCACCAGGGATTGTGGTTCAGCAATATTTAGAAGGTCACAAATACCTGCTTCAAGTTTTTACTCCAATGTATGCTCTGGTCCTACCTAACAGTGTTAAAAACCACGTTTGCAGCTAACTATTGCTGATATATAGCCCCTTCAAGATTCTTGCAAGAAAGAGAGAGTAGAGTAGAGTAGAGTAGAGTAGAGTAGAGTAGAATAGAATAGAATAGAATAGAATAGAATAGAATAGAATAGAATAGAATAGAATAGAATAGAATAAACAGAGTTGGAAGGGACTTTGAGGTCTTCTAGTCCAACCCCCTAATCAGGCAGAAAACCCTATACCATTTCAGACAAATGACTGTCCAATCTCTTCTTTAAAACTTCCAGTGATGGAGCAGCCACAACTTCTGGAGACAAGTTGTTCTACCGATTAATTGTTCTAAATGTCAGGAAATTTCTCCTTAGTTCTAAGTTACCTTTCTCCTTGATTAGTTTTCATCCAGTTGCTTCTTGTCTTGCCTTCAGGTGCTTTGGAGAATAGCTCGACTTCCACCTCTCTGTGGCAACCCCTGAGATATCGCAACACTGCTATCATGTCACCCCAGTCCTTCTTTTTATTAAACAAGACATACCCAATTCCAGCCACCGTTCTTTATCTGTTTTAGCCTAATCATCTTTGTTGCTCTTCACTGCATTCTTTTTAGAATCTCAACATCTTTTTTTACATTACGGCGAACCAAAACTGGATGCAATATTCCAAGTGTGGCCTTACCAAGGGATTACAAATTGGTATTAAACCTTCACATCATCTTGATTCTATCCCTCTGTTAATCATCTTAACAGAATGAAGCATCTGCAAGCAAATAACCAAGCTCAGAGAGCACCAAGAATGCCACATTCCGTCTATTTCTGCCACCTTCAAAGTGATTTTTTGAAACGTTTAAAAATACTTCATAACAGCTTGTTTGCATTTTTTTCCAATTCTATGCAACCATATTCAATCAGTGTGCCCCAGGTACCTAATGGATCCTGTTGAGTTCCAGAAGGGGGTTATATATCTAAGGCTCTGGTACATGATTGATTAAGGCCACAGTCAACACTTGGAAGAAAAGTAAAGAATGTCAATAGCCTTGGATTAGATTTTACCTACGTGGTTTCTCTCTATCCACGAATGCAAGAGAATTCCCTGATTTTCCACAGGAACTCCTGCAGATGAAACAGCAGAAGAAACTCTCTCTACAGGAACCTACAGGACACTGATAAACAAATATTGGCAAGAACCTATATTAAGGATCACTTTTTAAATTTTTCACCACATTGCAGCTTTGCCATCTGGCTGTTCTATTTAAAATTAATTGGAGGAGAAACTGATAAAGTCACGAATAAATAAATGAATGAATAAATAAAATCACTCAAATCCACTCAGAGTTGGACTTCCAACTATGCAAGAGATGTGGTGTTAACTGAAGCAAGGTCTTGTTTGATTATCTGGGGGTATCTTGAACTGTTAGTCTCAAGGAATGGACAGGATACTTTTAATTTAGGTGACTTGTGTACTTAATACATGACCATCTTGTGGAGTGGGTGGACATATAAATTTAATAAATAAATGGCAAGGAAATCCATTACGATATTGCATATTTATATATCATGTTCATCAATCTACACATGATTGCTTGAAGATTTCCTTCATTGTAAGTATTGAAATCCAACATTCAGAGACCCTCTCAAAAAAAATCTGAAAAGATGGTCCATTAGAAGGCTCCAAGCAGTGGAAGAAATAGATTATATTCCTTCCATTCAAATATAGCAATATTTGCCCCCCGATCTCACACCTAAATTTAACACGATTTTTGAAGAATTCCATGATCAATTTCAGTCTGGATATGAAACCCCAAGCATAGATTTCACTTTCCTTCCCAAAACCGTTCTCTTTCCAAAATTCTATTAACAAGAAATCATTGGAAAGTGGCCCAAATCAATGAATTTAGGATACCTGCAACAGATTTTTATTTATTTATTTATTTATTTTTTGCTTCCTGAGCCAGCTCTCTCAACTGGAAGAATATTTCTAGGTCTGTTCAAATAGAGCAACACTGACATCTTATGGAAAAAAGAAGCTACTGCAAAGGTAATAATTAAAAATAACTGATTTTTTAAAAAGAAAACAGGATCATTCCAGGCACAGCATTCCTAACGTAAGTTAGCAATAATAACGTAAGTTGGTAATATACTGCTCAAAAAAATAAAGGGAACACAAGCAGAAGACATCCGAGATCTGAATGAATGAAATAGCCTCATTAAATACTTTGTTTGTTAAATACAGTAGTTTATACACTGCTCAAACAACTAAAGGGAACACAAAACTACTGTATGTAACGAACAAAGTATTTAATAAGGCTATTTCATTCATTCAGATCTCGGATGTCTTCTGCTTGTGTTCCCTTTATTTTTTTGAGCAGTGTATTTAGCACCTATTTAGATGCCGGATTTAATTTCATTTTGAAATCGCTCAAATTGAGGCTTGTCAGCTTAGGCAGAAAAGACAAACAAATACAGCTGTGAATGCCAAATATGATCACTGTGATATAATGACCAGAAAAAGGCAAGAAATAAAAAGTTTCAATAAATATCTGGAATAAGGGATAAGAGGCAGGGTGGCACTGAATAATATTAATGTCTAGTGTAATGACAAGAAGGACCAGGGGTGACATGATAGCAGTATTCCAATATCTCAGGGGCTGCCACAAAGAAGAGGGAGTCAAGCTATTCTCCAAAGCACCTGAGGGCAGGACAAGAAGCAATGGGTGGAAACTAATCAAGGAGAGAAGCAACTTAGAACTAAGGAGAAATTTCCTGACAGTGAGAATAATTAATCAGTGGAACAACTTGCCTCCTGAAGTTGTGAATGCTCCAACACTGGACGTTTTTAAGAAGATGTTGGATAATCATTTATCTGAAGTGGTGTAGGGTTTCCTGCCTAAGCAGGGAGTTGGACTAGAAGACCTCCAAGGTCCCTTCCAACTCTGTTATTCTATTCTAATGGTGCTTCCTAGAAGAAAAGACAAATGGTAATAGTTAATTTAGTCATGGCAAAAATGAAATTGGAAGTGCCTTTTAGAGGCACAGAGAGCTACATCATATAAGGATGAGTTTGTTTTATTTGTAGGAAACAGTTGATTTCCAGATGCACACAATCTTCATCTCAACCGCAACAGCTATTTAGGAATACCTTGATACTTTTGCAAAAATAGACTGATCTTTAAATTGCTTCTGAAAAAAGACTATTAATTACATATTGTGCTCTTTATGGCTCGCTAGCTCTCCTTGGCTCTCTTTATTCTTCAGTTTAATATTCTCTAAGATCAGCAATATCACGAGTATTTCAGGATGTCGTCATTCCTCGTCACTCAAGACACGGCAAAATCAGCAGAAGAATGAAGGAACCAGAACCTGCTCACCACCTTCACACAAAGCATCTCAAAGGGCTCCTTTCTTTGATACCTGAAAAGCATGGTACTGACTCCAAAGCTTCTTTTACATAAAACACCATCCTGAAAAATAGCTTTAATTGCTACTTTCTTAGTTATTACCTTTCCTCAGTGGTGAAATCCAATTTTTTTTACTACCGGTTCTGTGGGTTGGTGGCCGTGGCAGGGGAAGGATATTGCAAAATCTCCATTCCCACCCCACTCTGGGGCCAGCCAGAGGTGGTATTTGCCGGTTCTCTGAACTACTCAAAAATTCCGCTACTGGTTCTCCAGAACTTGTCAGAACCTGCTGGATTTCACCCTGGGGTGAAATGTAAAATGTGTTACTACCAGTTCTGTGGGCATGGCTTGGTGGTGGTGGTGGAGGGGGGGGTAATGTGACTGGGTGGGTGTGGCCAACTTTTTTTTTTTAATTTTTCAAAGCATTTTTTCTAATGCTTTGAAAAGCCTCTAGCGATCAGGCAACTCAGCTGGGATCATCAGAGACTTTTCAAAGCATTTTTTTACCACCTCTTCGGCCAAGAGGTTGCAGAAAAAAATGCTTTGAAAAGCCTCTGAGGATCCCACTGAGCCGCGCGATCATCAGAGGCTTTCTTTTTTACTTTTAAAAGCATTTTTTCGTGGGAAGAGGTTGTAGAAAAAATGCTTTTAAAAGTAAAAAAAAAGCCTCTGATGATCGTGCGACTCAGCTGGGCATGGTGGGGGGGGGCAAGGATTTTTGCTACCAGTTCTCCGAACCACCCGCCACCATCGCTACCAGATCAGGCGATCCGGTCCGAACCGGGAGCATTTCACCCCTGATTTCACCCCTGCCTTTCCTGCTATAAATATATATATATTTTAAAAAGCAACATCACCGTCTTCAGGACAATGATGGAATACCACAAAGTCTTCCCTTACTCTTGGGTTTTTGTCCCAAAGGTGCTTTACTTTTTCAAGAGGCAACTGGACTTTCTGGTTTTTCTTTGGGGGGTTAAAGAGCCCATCTGTGTCAAAATTGAACAGTCCTCTCTCATCAGAGGAGGAGGAATATGACATCAATCTACCACACAGTCCTTTCATCAGTTCCAAGAAGGCTCTACACCCATTTCCACCACTCAGGTGACCCTGAGAATACAGATAAACCTCCAGGTGGCTTTAACGACCTGCTAAAAGAATCCAAATGGCCAGCTGTCTGCAAGGAGTATAAATCCTTCCATTCCCCACCATCTAGTCAGAGCTGAAGAAGCTTCTTGGATGAGAAGCGAAACATCTTCAAAGAAAAACCAGAAAGTCCAGTTGCCTCTTGGAAAAAAAAACACCTTTGGGACAACCATGAGCTGGATGACTGAGAATCTCCATAGACATTCATGGGTTGTTTTTTTTTTTTTTTTTTTGCTTTCTTTTTGCTTGGTTACATTTTCAGTTCCATGTTGTACTCCAATTTTTCCCTTTTGCCTAAATAAAACCTTCAGAATAAACATTCTGTGTGAATATTTTCCCTCTTGTCCAAGGAAACCCTTTGGTAGAATATGACATCTCATGGCATCCTTCAAAGATATTATTGGGAAGGAAAGGACATAAAGATCTCTAGTTTTATGAAATTTGCTCCATAAAAAGAAAAAAGCTCAGAATGTAAACAGAGAAATAAATAATACAATAGATGGAACCTCCAACTAGGGAAATTGGATTATATAGTATTCATTATTGCAATGTACTGTATGCTTATATATATATATACACACACACATATATATATATACACACATATATATATATATATACACACACACACACACACATACATACATACATTAGTTTTGAAATTCTACCAGAATCACTGATCTTCACTCCTTAAATTCTGTTGTAGGAAACAGGTATATAAAAGGGAATTTCTCCACTGGAATCTCCTTCTATTTAACAAGATAAGTAGCCTCTACTTTTTCTCTAAGAGGGAGAACCTCAAAGAAAGTTGTGAGTGTGATAAAACCCATTTACATTCACCAGTGCCTCAAACATCATCTGGAAGTTTTTATTCACTCAGCCTGATTTGTTATATAAAACTATGCTCCCACTGGAGTCAGATACATCCCAAGAGAACATTGTTACGACACTGTGGATTTTATGTATCTCCATCATCCATATAATCCATTCCACCAGCTATCCAAGGTCGAACTCAGTTATCTTCTAAACTAGAGGTAAAGGTTCCCCTTGCACATATGTGCTAGTCGTTCCCAACTCTAGGGGGTGGTGCTCATCTCCATTTCAAAGCCAAAGAACCAGCGCTGTCCGAAGACGTCTCTGTGGCCATGTGGCCAGCATGACTAAATGGCATAGGTGCACGGAACGCTGTTACCTTCCCACCAAAGGTGGTCCCTATTTTTCTACTTGCCTTTTTTAGGTGCTTTCGAACTGCTAGGTTGGCAGAAGCTGGGACAAGTAACGGGAGCTCACCCTGTTATGTGGCACTAGGGATTCGAACCGCTGAACTGCCGACCTTTCCATCAACAAGCTCAGCGTCTTAGCCACTGAGCCACCATGTCACCTAAACTAGAGATGCTCCAGACTAAATATGGACATTTCTACAGATAAAATATGTGTTTTCAGTTTTCCTGTAGCATAGATCCAAAAAATGGCAACTGTGACTGTAACTGTCCAATTGCCCACAGTCGTGCAACTGTTTTCTACATAAAGAACATATAATGCAGACTCAGGCTCAGAAAACCTGACAACCAACACATCACCAAAAATTTCCATTTATGCTACCAGATTTTGTTTATTCATCAAGAACAAGCTAGATGGAAGCAACGAGGCTTTGCAAACTTACCAAACTATTCATTTTAGATGAGGAGGAACTCGTTCTCTGTTTCCTTAAACAATTTATGTCTTCTGGGTTTCCATCTTTTGGCTTTAGGATCATCCGACTGTTCCCAGCAGTGCCTTCCGAAGAGGACCTTAAACGCTTTTCTATGAATCTTCCTTCTCGAAATGGACTAAAACTATTGGGAAGATTCACTGTGAAGTAAGATATATAGGCTTATTTACAATTGTCATCAATGCTGCAAGCGTCATTCAGAAACATTTCTTTTAATCAAAAGTGCATTACTCAGAAATTGAGCTGCAGCCCGTTTAGTTTAGTTTGGTTTAGTTTACTTTATTGTCATTGCACATGGTACAACAGAATTAAATGCCGTCTTCAGTGTACATTATAACTATAAAAATAAAAACACAAACATACATCCTTCACACATTCTATACAATGTGTGTCACATACATTACATGAAAATCTACCGCTGTGGGAAAGGCTCTAGTGCTGGGAAAGGTGGAGGAGAAGGTGAAGAGGATGATCAGCTGGTTACAGTGGCAAAGAGTGCACCATTTGGAGACTGGAAAAAAGAAGTAGGGGATACACTATCATGGAGAAAATCAGTTTATGTGGTCAAATAGGAGCTGAAAACAACTACCATATTTTTCGGAGTATAAGACACACTTTTCCCCCCTAAAAGAGGGTGAAAATGTGGGTGTGTTTTATACACTGAATGTAGCCCCACCCACCCGCTGGCCTCCACCCTTTGGCCTCTGCCTCCCAGCAATTTACCTCCTTGCAGCAAACAGCCCGTTTCAGCTTCAGCACAGCCTGATTAGCACAAGCAGCTGATTGTTGGTTGAATCGGCCTCCCGACCATCAGCTGTTTCAAGCTGCAGGGATTGCCATTGCCTATTGCCGCGCACCCCATTTGCTACAAGGAGGCAAATTGCTGGAAGGCAGAGGCAGATTTTTTTTTTCTTGTGCTAATCAGGCTGTGCTGAAACTGAAACTAAAACAGGATGTTTGCTGTTTGCTGCAAGGAGGCAAATTGCTGGGAGGCAGAGGCAGATTTTTTTTTCTTGTTTTCCTCCCCAAAAAGGGTAGGTGCGTCTTATAGTCCTGAGCGTCTTATACTCCAAAAAATATGGTAGCTGGCACATAATCAATCAATCACATTGGAAATAGTCAGTAGTATATGCTGAAAGGCGCCACCGTCTAGCTTTAGTAATATTTCTGAACCAAGCCATTGCGACTTCTTCAAAAACAAGTTGATTAAAATAAATGTGTGGCTGTAAGTAATACAATGTGTAAAGCCAGCTATAATTTCTTGAGAAGATAGCAGGAAGCAACAATGCAGTCATCCCCAATCTACTGCCTTTAATCCTGGAATATTGGAACGATAGCTCTTTATTTTCTTCGAACACGACCTAGTATATTTCCTAGATATTTTGCAATTACCAGTCCCAACATACCTAGTGAATTACTTAAGGATTTGGGATCCTTAAAGCAGAGAAGTGTGGTAGTCATACTGTATGAAGTCTAAAGCACTTATTCCAAATCATTTTCAAAGCATTCACATCCCTAATCTGTGGGAGGAGGCAGTGCGGTTGTTAATCCCCTTGATTTCACTAAAGGATTTAGGGCGATACACATTTTATTAAAAGCTTCTAGTGATGGCATAAACTCACCTTCACTTCCATGAAAATCTATTTTGGATTGAGATGCTTAGTATCACTTGAATCGTGTTACTATTCCAAGCTTTAATCAGCTCTGCTGAATCTACTTTATCATATTAAAAAACAAGACACAATCGTATCTAGGCATCAAATGTACTCTATACGTTCAGTTGAGAAAATCAATATGATCTAAAAACTTTGAAAATAGATGATGCCATTGTTGGTAGCAAGACAGCTGCCTACAAGAATTTAGTGTAAGTAAACTTTTTTTTCCCAGCTTTGGAAGAAGAAATTCCAGCACAAAAGCTTCATATGATATTTCAGGTGTCCTGATATAGTAACTGTAAGTTTTATATGTTTAAAATGTAGTCATTAACTTCTCAGTTACAATACCTCAATAATAAGTGATTAGCATAGCACATACAGTATTTTTTGGAGTATAAGACACACCTTTCCCCCCCCCCACAAAAGGGGATGAAAATTTACATTTGGTCTTATACACCAAATGTAGCCCCGCCCACCCACTGGCCCCCACTCTTTGGCCTCTGCCTCCCAGCAGTTACCTCCTTGCAAGCAAACAGCAAGGAAAAACAGCTCCTTTCAGCTTCAGCACAGCCTAATTAGCACAAGTTGATTGGATTGGCCTCCCGACTCTCAGCTGCTTTGCTCTCAGCTGTTTTGCGCAGACTCTGCTGCTTGCTGCAAAGAGGTAAATTGCTGGAGCAGATTTTTTTTTCCTTGTGCTAAACAAGCTATGCTGAAAATGAAAATGAAAGTAAAGCAGGCTGTTTGCTGTTTGCTGCAACGAGGCAAAATTGCTCAGAGGCAGAGGGAGATTTCTTTTTCTTCTTTTCCTCACCAAAAAAGGTATATATTCCGGTGTGTCTTATACTTCGAAAAATACGGTAATAAGCGATATATCACTGCAATATCTGATACCCATAACTTTCAAAGGACAAGAGAAATGGAAAATGGTATTTAAAAAATAGTGTAGAGATAAGAAGATGGAATTAGAAAGCTGTGGAATATGTTAAAAGTAGAAACTCACTGTTACAAATCACAGTTAAGTGGATGAATGGAATCACATTTAGCTTTGACTATCATTTGCCTGCAATATATCCCTAGGAATGTCTGTCTAATTTTGAATGTGACCCCTAACATCAACTAATTAAATAGGAAGGGCTTCCCACAAATCTTGATGAATGCTTATTTTAGGAAGTAATGGCATTCGTCCCTATGTACAGTTTGTCCTCAATTTACAACCGCAATGGAGCCCAAAATTTTTGTTAATAACATGGTCGTTAAGTGAATCAGGCTTACTCATTGACTTTGCTTGTCAGAAGGTCACAAAAGGAAGTTAAATGACCCCGGGACACTGCTACTGTCACAAATGCGAGTCAGTGTCAAGCATCTGAATTCTGATCATGGGATTGCTGCAACAGTTTTAAGTGTGAAAAATGGTCACTGGTTACTTTTTCTAGTGCTGTTGTAACTTTGAAAGGTTGCTAAACTAACTGTTGTAAGTCGAGGACTACCTCTTTCTTTTAAAAAGGCCGATAACTTTGTAAATCCAAATAATTTGGAAAGTACCACTGATCATTCATTTATAAGACCTCTCACTAGTAACTTAGAGAACCCAAAAGCCTCATCTTCATGACATGCCAAGCATAAATGATGCTACCGTGTTTTCCCGAAAATAAGACCTCCCTGGATAATTAAACCCTCCCCTGAAAATAAGCCCTCCCTGAAAATATTTAAGCACATGTGCAGCCGGTCCCCGCCATTTCCTCTGGTTAGGGTTAGGGAGACAGAGTTGGAAATCAGGTAAGACAGCAAGAGGATCCCCGTCTTGCTCCACGCGCCCCAAACTAATAAGACCTCCCTGAAAATAAGACCAAGCGCTTATTTCAGGGTTCAAAAAATATAAGACAGGGTCTTGTTTTTGGGAAAACATGGTATCTGAATATTATTCGTGCATATAGTAATTGGAAAGAAACACATTTTTATGAATGAATATTTTTTTCAGAAGACAGCAATGGTTGAACGATACATACCCTTGGCATGGTTTATGTCACTTGGCTGCTGTGTTTGAAAAGACTGAGGTTCAGAAGACAAAGGAGTGATCTTAGACTCGATGCCTGGAAAGACTTCTCTGACATGTTCCGATACTCTTCCTTTTTGTTGGTCCCTCTGTAATCTCTGTGCTTTTGGAGAACTTTCAACTACTTCTCCCTGGTTTAAGACAAAGGTTTTTAGTTGTGCTTTAGCTCCTGAGTTGACATCTTCTGGATAGCTGGTCTGTTTAGCAAAGAACTCTGGCAATAATACTTTTGTATGCTTTCGGTTTGACTCAAGGATTTCCGAGAAAGCACTGGCTTCAGTGAGCAATACATTTCTAGCCCTGTAAGTTTCAGCAGAAGGGGAAACACTCTCTGTAAGGTTTGTTTTCCTTGAAAGAGGAGAAGCAGCAAAGGTTTGAGAGGTAGACACATTGTGGGCCAAGGTTTCTGGGTGCAAGTTTCCACAGGCAGGCAGCCCATCAACCTCTGAAACCGAATCCTCAGTCAACGCTAAAAACTCGGATGGTGTCTGCACAGTTGTCAAATCGGCGGAAAGCAAAGAGCTACCTATACATTCCGAAGGGGAAGATTTTGCAGACACGGGATCAGTTTCAACGTTCGATTTAATCTCCAGCAAACAGGAAGAGGGTTGTTGAACGCAGGAAACCGACTGACTCTGAGGGACTGGCTTTGAGAATCTGTAGTGTGTCGAGAACGACTTGGGGAGAAGCTTCCTTGAGGAATGTTTAACAGAAGACTTGCTTTGGGCCTCTGCGAAGCCAGAGTCATCGCCTTCGTTCTTCCCAGAACTTATGCAATTTATGAAAACGTTCTTGTTGGTCGAGGGCTCCCTCCCCTTTTCAAAGTCCTCCGTCAAGGACCTTGTGATCTTTTTACTTCGAGAACTTCCGAAACCGACAGAATGTCTGCTTCTATTCTTCACGTTTTCCTCCAAACCGAGCTTTTGCAAAGTGTTGTGGCCTGACTGGGCGCCGTTCAAAACACCCACATTCTGGCACGAAGACTCTGTCTTCTGATCACTCCCCTTTCTGTGATGGAAGCTAATGGACGGTGTCCTGAAGAGGCTTCTGCGTTTGCCTGTGCTACCTGAGCTAGAGTTGGTGCTAGAAGGAGAAGAACTGTGAACGCCAACGGTACTGTTGGAAGTAGGTGATGATGGGAGGGAATCATGTCTTCGGTTAATACTTCTCCGGAATATTGGCAAACGAGAGACAATAATTGACCGCCTCGATGTCGAGTCACCCATCAGGACCCCGTTGTGCTTCGCTAGGCCCAGCCAATAATAAAACCTGTTTGGATGGAAAAAGAGACATTATTATTATTGATTGTGATGATACAAAAAGACCCACAAATTCATAGACACATTTCAATTTCCTGCCTGTGGAAATGGCATTCAGAATCAACATGCTGGGGGGGGGACCACAATGCACCAAATTCTCTATGAATTACCGTAAATGCCTCACACTTCCGAGATAATGTGGGTGTCAGCCAGTGGTGGGATTCAAACTTTTTTAATACCGGTTCTGTGGGCATGGCTTGGTGGGCATGGCAGGGGAAGGTTACTGCAAAATCTTCATTTCCTCCCAATCAGCTGGGACTCGGGAGGCAGAGAATAGATGGGGGCGGGGCCAGTCAGAGGTGGTATTTACTGGTTCTCTGAACTACTCAAAATTTCCGTAACCAGTTCTCCGGAACTGGTCAGAACCTGCTGAATACCACCTCTGATGCAATGCAGTTAAAAATCAAATGGCAAGCCACATCAGGGTTGTGTTTGGCCTCGACTGGGCGGAGTGGGAGTGGCCAGGGTGGGCATGGCCAACTTACTGTCACTTGTGTCGAGGGCGCCTATGGCGACCCAAGCACTCTGCCAAAGAAAACAGGCTCCCGAGCTCCATTTTCAGCTACAATGGCTTCCTGCAACCCTCTGCCAGTGAAAAGGGAGTTCGGGAAGGCCGCCTGTGGCCCTCCTGAGTTCCGTTTTTGTTGGCAGAGGCACCATGGGCCAGTCCTTCCCTGTTTCCAGGGTGGCCCTGCGTGCCAGAGCTAAGCACCCACAGGCCGGATCTGGTCCCCGGGCCTTGAGTTTGACACCCCTGATCTAGAACGTCCTTATCTCTGCTGCCTGTCTATTGTACCTGCTGCTACACTGTTCATGGGATGGAGAATGAGGAATTGTCCTTGCTCAACCTACCTGTCTTTCATCCACTTCAGAGTGTCCTGTGACACAAACACTCCCACACAGTCAATCAAAATCTCCTCTATCCCTTCTAATAAAGCTATTCACTTTACCAAATATTTACTCTCCTTCATGATCTCTTATTTCTAACCTTGCCAAGTTCATTTCCAGTAAGGAATTCTAATGGTCTTATGTATTTATCCGAATAAGGAAATTACCCTGTTTGTTTTCAGATTAATCTTGCAATGCGGCCTACCTAATACACATTTGAATGGAAATTAGTTTTTTGCAGGACCCTCCCACCTTGTGTTTACTTGCTCTGATTGTGCAGTCGGACAGTGAAAAGTATGATAAATCCATTACATCTAAATGTAAACAAACTTTGGTGTTTTCAAAGAAAATGGATTAGGAACCCAATTCCACTCCAGATTTGATAATGTAAACCTTAAATCAGTATGCACAGTCTGTTTCTACCAAGCCAAAGTGAACATCTTAGAATAGAATAGAATGAATGAACTGGAAGGGACCTTGGAGGTCTTCTAGTCCAGCCCCCTTCTCAAACAGGAGAACCTCTACCAGTGGTGGTGAACCTTTTACTCACCAAGTGCTAAACCACGTCATCTGCACATGTGCACAGCTTTCGCACGGCTCCCCTATACGCTGTATGCACAATCGCACCATCAATCGCAAATGCCATTTATGCATGCATGTGCTACACGTAAGTACTCTCACGCACATGCGCAAATGTGTACGCATGTGCAGGAAAGCTCCAAAGACCATCTGGGTCCCCTGAATTGCGTGCATACGGACCAGAGGCCCAAACACCAGCTGGGGTGCATGTGCAAGCACAGCTGCAGGTGAGTTGGGCAACAGCTCGTGTGCCCGGAAGGATGGCTATGTGTGCCAACTCGGGCATGCATGCTATAGGTTCGCCATCACGGACCTATACTATTTCAGAATAGTATCAGAATAGTAGAATCTTCTTAAAAACATCCAGTGATGGAGCACCCACAATTTCTGGAGGGAAGCTGTTCCACTGGTTAATTGTCCTCCATTCAGAAATCTTGTTCCTGTTCTCCAAGCCATCAATGTTCAATAAACTTTCTGCATGTGAGGTTTACAGAGACCACCATAATAGGCAAGTTATCAAGCAATGGACCGTCATAATGCAAGATTGAGGTGATGTTTAAGCATTGTCTGGCTTAGTAGCTATGTAGACCTCCTCCTTAACAAGCCATAAATAGAATCAATCCTAAATCACTGCTGAAAAAAAACAGAATTACCTTGCTAAGTTCTGGAATCTCTTTATTTCCCACTGAAGAAATTAACTTTATGTTAAGAGCTTTTCATATTCTGGCTTGCCATTGTGATTACTCATTTTTATGGCATTTCTCTGTGTACACTGCTTTGCCTCTTTTAAATATTCTCATAAAAAAAATCTTAAGAGATAAACTAGGCTGGGATAACATACTTTCCAAGGTACTGCACAGCTAACTAGGGGTTTGAATTAATGCAGGATACCAAACAATATTGTCATGAAGCTCTTTCACGGGCTGCCACAAGATTTCCCCAGTTGTACATCTGCCAATTCTAATATAACAATTACTCAGTGGTTTCTTTTCTTTAATCCCACAAATTTCATTTTTATAACCTATATTGAAATCCCTACGCAATCTATGCTGTTTCAGTATGCCTCAAGTTATGCCTCAGTATGCCTCAGTATTCTCTGTATGCCTCAAGTTATTGCTTGGGGTTATTTTGCAGCTAAATAATTTTATACAATCATGTAACCCCATGGACAAATCTATCCATAGAACAGGGGTCAGCAACCCACGGCTCTAGAGCTGCATGTGGCTCTTTCATCTCTCTGCTGCAGCTCCCTGTTGCTGGTCGGCTCCACAATTGATAGGGCTTTCAGTTAGGACAGGTAGAGGAAACAAGACGCCATGCTAGGAGGAGACTATGATGGAGGAACCCGACTTCCAGTCGCCTCCAACGGGGCTTTCCAGTTAGGCCTTTGTGGCTCTTTGAGTGTTTAAGGTTGCCGACCCCTGCCATAGAGGAAGCACTGCTAATCCCCCTGGAGACTACAGAGGGGAAGGACAGCATAAAGGTAAGTCTAGGAAGAGAGGAGGACTCAAAAGCAGGGAGAGAGACAAGTTGCTATTACAGAGCCCTTTAGCCCATATCCTTATTCAATACTCACTGTACTGATTTTCCAACTTAGTTCCCTGGTGATAGTCAATGAATGCTTTATTATTACCAAAAGGCAGAAACTTAAAATAAGTCCAGACAATAATACAAGGCACAATAAAACAGGAAGTCACATTAAAGCAAGAGAAGATTATTCTGTACTTCAACTGTAAGATAACTCCCACTTTCCAATATTTTTTGCCCACTTGTGGTCATTCTGTTTCTCTGTTTAGGTCAGCGAATATTTCTCAAATCTTGACCCAACAGGGCACACGGATTGTCTAGTGCTGATGTAAGATTCAAGCACATGATCTACTTAATAGAAATTGGTGTGATTTATTTGCATTCCAAACACAGGGTGGTCATTTCCTTCCAGTTTTTTCCACAATAACTCAATGAAACAGTTTCAGATCAGATTGTGCAATCTTCTGGCACTGTACCCAGAGAACTTTATCAGGGGTCAGGTTTTCTCCTGAGGCCAGAGCAACGAAATCCTTGAAAGCAATTTATTTATTTAATTTATTTTGTCAAATTGAATGCCGATGGTAAAAACGTTGCAAAAAGAATGTTCAACACTTTTTGAAGAAAGAAATTAGTAAAGGTAAAGGTAAAAGGTTCCCCTCGCACATATGTTCTAGTCGTTCCCGACTCTAGGGAGCGGTGCTCATCTCCCTTTCAAAGCTGAAGAGCCAGCGCTATCCAAAGACATCTCTGTGGTCATGTGGCCGGCATGACTCAACGCCAAAGGTGCATGGAAAGCTGTTACCTTCCCACCAAAGGTGGTCCCTATTTTTCTACTTGCATTTTTTACATGCTTTTGAACTGCTAGGTTGGCAGAAGCTGGGACAAGTAACAGGAGCTCACCCCGTTACGCAGCACTAGGGATTCGAACTGTTGAACTGCCGACCTTTCGATCGACAAGCTCAGTGTCTTAGCCACTGAGCCACCACGTCCCCTTAGAAAGAAATTACTCAGAGGCAAATTGTGCAGATGGAGGCAACTGCTATGCTACTAGTTTTTTTTTTTTTTAACTATATGCATGATTTCATTATTGAATTTTCTTCTATGTGTGGCACACGTATTCTGCATTTATACAGTACAAATTCATTTTGCAATCCACTTGGGGGAGAAGGAGAATTACAGCATGCAATAAAATAAACAGAACTAATTTAAAAGTAACCTACAAATAACATTTCACGAAATCTAAATCCCTGACCTGAAGAAACATACATACCAAATTGCTGATCTTCAGCAAAACTTCATGAAAAAGCTATGGTCCTTTTTTTTTTTTTTCCCTAGAGCTGACTCCGCAGGTTCAGCTTATTCAGGAAACAATGGGCTCCCTTGGGCACATTTTTTTTTTCCTAGCCATAATTATTTTTATGCATGCAGAACCAAAAGGCAGAATTACAGCTCCAAGGGGGAAAAGAAAGTGAAGCTCTAACTTTTAGCTGATATTTCATCAGAATCACCACAGAATGTCATAATTTATATAAACCTAACAATACACTGGCTGAATCACAAGAGATTTGTATTCCAGCATAGAGTGTGCTTCTCTCTGGGCATACATACGTTTACACACAAAGGCTCACTGCATTGGCAAAATAGCTTGCATGAGAAAAAAACTGTCTGGGGAAAAAAAAGATCAATACATCCATAGAGGTCGAAGCTTATGCCACTATGGTTGATAAACTCAATCTAAGCAGGAATAGTGAAAGGAAGTTAGGGTGGTGTGGTGGCCTAGAGGTGGAGCTCTTGCCTCACTATCAGGAGGCTGTGAGTTCGATCCTAGGCAGAGGCAGCTATTTCTCTCTCTGGGCACATTGAGAATATATCTGCTGAATATACAGTATATCACAGAAGTGAGTACAGCCTCTCACATTTTGTAAATGTTTAAGTATATTTAAGTATATCTGGGGAGCTACAATTCATTGAGGGGACCATGAACGCTAACATGTACTGTGACATTCTGAAGCAGAGCATGATCCCCTCCCTTTGGAGACTGGGCCGCAGGATAGTATTCCAACATGATAAGGACCCCAAACACACCTCCAAAACGACCACTGCCTTGCTAAAGAAGCTGAGGGTAAAGGTGATGGACTGGCCAAGCATGTCTCCATATATCCTGGATAGAAGGGAGTAAACTGCCAATAATCAATAATCTAACTGTTTACAGCATTTATTTGCTAACTGTACTCTGCAATATGTTAGCTTCACAGCCAATAAACACAGGTTTATTGCAGGAGTGAAGTACTATCGGTTCGCACCTGTTGGGACGAACTGGTAGCGGCAGTGGCAGATGGTTCAGCAAACTGGTAGCGGCGACAGCATGATGCTCCGCCCACCTGCCCGGACATCGTTACTTCCTGGTTTTAACCAGGAAGTAACCTGTTTTTGACCCTCTGTGCATGCACAGAGGGTCCATAATCGCACATGATACGTGCATGCACTTCCGAACCGGTAGGGAAAGTAAGTAGATTTCACCCCTGGTTTATTGTCATATAGAATTCAAACTGAGCACATGCTGAACTTCAAATTTAGTCAGATATCCTCCAAAATACTGCATTCTGTTCTGGATATTTAATATCAAGATGATATTCATAAATCTATGTGATTGAGATCAAATAAGTGGCATTTGAAGCACCTTTGATGGTTGCCTTATCAGATAACTGAAGGACTCTCACACTGAAATAGTTCAATAGTACTTGAAAGGGTACACGCTTCTTAGAGAATTAAATTAATGAAGTGAAGCGGTCAAGGTTATCAGAAGCAAAATAAATATTTGCTTATAAGATTTTGTCTCAGGCTAAATTACATAATAAGGCTTCAGTGCCCAAGAAGGTAAGCAATACAGAGAATCCACATGCGAATAACATGCAGAAGACTTCATTAGACAAAAGCATTCCTCCTTTAAAAATAAAGAGTGTGTTATTTTTTCCCTCATTTTTTACAATGCAGCAAAGCAGGGACATGATGGTGAGTGAGGTGGTGAAAATGTTGATCACACAGTAGAAGCTCTTGATATATTTAGTGCATGTGCATGTACAAAACAGAATGAGGCATCAACCCTTTAATCACCATTGCCATCTTGAATTCTCTGATCTTCCCCTCAGATTGAGGGGGAGGGGAAGAGCCACAAGGAGGGTCATTGCTCATAGTCATTGGGAGTCACTTTGGCCTAGTGATTTATGAATAATATCTTAATATGAAATATATGAAATATCCAGAATAGAATGCAGAATTTTGGAAGATGTCTAGTTAAATCTGAAGTTCAGCACGTATTCAGTTCAGGGGTGAAATCCAGCAGGTTCTGACAGGTTCTGAAGAACTGGTAGCGGAAATTTTGAGTAGTTCAGAGAACCGGCAAATACCACCTCTGGCTGGCCCCAGAGTGGGATGGGAATGGAGATTTTGCAGTATCCTTCCCCTAGCATGCCCATCAAGCCACGCCCACCAAGCCACACCAGGCCCGCCCATAGAATTTCATCACTGATTCAGTTCGAATTCTATATAACAATAGCACTTAAACTTATATAGTGCTTCACAGTGCTTTACAGCCCTCTCTAAGCAGTTTACAGAGTCAGCCTCTTGCCCCCAACAATCTGGGTTCTCATTTTACTGACCTCAGAAAGATAGAAAGCTGAGTCAATCTTGAGCCAGTGAGAATCAAACGGCCAAATGGCAGGCAGCCAGCAGTCAAGAGAAATAACCTGCAGTACTGCATTCTAACCACTGAGCCACCACGGCTCATATGACAATAAACCTGCTGTCAAGCTAACATACTGCAGAATACAGTTAACATTTAAATGCCATAAAAAGTTCCAAGCTAGAAACCAGGAGACTGTGAGTTCTAGTCTCACCTTAGACATGAAAGCCAACTAGGTGATTTTGGACCAATCATCTTTTTTCAGCGCAACTCACCTCACAGGATAGTTTCTGTGGCAAAAATAGGAGGAGGAAGGTATGTTTTACAAAACTCCTGTTTTGTAAAAATTTTAGATTCCAGCAGAGACTTTGGTGACCCTAATGGAAAGTATCCTAATAGAAAGACTTTGTGCAATAACGCACAGGAGAAATGTCTATGGAGATTCTCAGTCATCCAGGTCATGGTTGTCCCAAAGGTGCTTTTTTCAAGAGGCAACTGGACTTGCTGGCTTTTCTTTGAAGATGTTTCACTTCTCATCCAGTCAGAGCTGAAGAAGCTTCTTGGATGAGAAACGAAACGTCTTCACAGAAAAACAAGAAAGTCCAGTGGCTTTTGAAAAAAGCACCTTTGGGACAATGCATTGGATAACTTTCCTGTCTGGTCAACATCTTGTGTACATCTGCTGGCAGTTTCCCATTCACACAACAACCAAGTGTAATCCTACTTGATTTTTGTTTTGTGCTTTTTGTTCCAGGTAAGAAAACCTGACAAAGTGGGATTACCTGTTCTAGTCAGTGAAGCAGGTAACAAGGGGTTATGTCAACCCATATGGAGAGTCCAATAAATGTCAGGTACAAGAAACCAGAAATGACAGAAAGAGCTGATCAGAGTAGTGTATTTGTTCCTTCTGGGATATTGGCAGGAATTTCACCAGACTAATGAACTCACTACAGAACTACTACATAAATACTACGAACTTTCAGGGAGACTTTCCTTTCAGTAGATTCCCCCTTTATCAGTGATTCAAAGCTGGCCCACCTTTTCACTTCTCATACAACTCTGCTTTAGATACACGACACCTATGCTTATTAAAATAAAATTAAGGACATAATTGCTGTCTTAGTTTTAAACATTATGAAGAATTTCAATAATAGTAGTATTCACTCTATCGCTATGTCCATCTTTACCTCTATCTATATAAAATTTCATGTTCTATAGCAGGGGTGTCAAACTCAATTTCATTGAGGGCTTCATCAGGGTTATGTTTGATCTTGGGGGAGGCGAGGGGGGGACATGGCCAGCTGGACATCACTTGTGTCAGTGGCGGCCCGAGCACTCTGCCAGTGAAAACAGGCTCCTGAGTTCTGTTTTCTGCTGGGATGGCCTCCTGCAACCCTCTGCCAGCTAAAACGGAGCTTGGGAGGGACGCACACAGCCCTCATGAGTTCCATTTCGGCTGCGATAGCCTCCTGCATCCTCTGCCAGCAGAAACGGAGCTTGGGAGGGACGCACACAGCTCCATTTTTGCTGGCAGAGGCACTGTGGACCGGTCCTTCACTGTTTCCAGAGTGGCCCCACAGGCCTGATCTAAGCACCCCACGGGCCAGCTCCGGCTCCCGGGCCTTGAGTTTGACACCCGTTCTATAGTCTTGAAAAGTCCAAGAAATATTGGTTTGAGTGAATTTTGAATATGATGTTTTTATTTTTATTATAATGAAGGTATTTTTCAGATAGGATTGCTCCTACAGTTTAAAAAAAATAAAAGGCCATGTTGCCTTTTTGTTTCATTTGCTTTATTTTTCTTTTGAGTGACTGTTTTTTTTAAAAAAAAAAAAAGTCAAAAAGCTTTCTTCTTCTTCTTTACAATAGCAGACAAAAGACAAAAGAGTGGGTTAGAGATTCTAATTTTATTAACATTATTGTTCTTACCATTTTCGGCAATTCATATAAATTATTTAAGCAACGGATCTGATCTCCGAGCCACTCTTCTTCTTTTTTAAAAAAATTGGATAAAGAGACAAAATAGTGGCTTAACTGCATTGTTTGATTCACTAATTTTTCTGACAGGGTTTCAAAAGTACTCTTAATTGTGTGTGATTGTGTGTCTAAGAAAGCCAGGCTGATTTTGATCAGGCCCATTGTGGGTGATCATTTTGAAAACACCTAAAGAGAGAAAAATTAATGAGCATTTTTGTCTTTTCAAAAGTACATTTAATTGCCAAGTATGATTAACAAAGGATTATATGCTGAAAGACCATGAGAGCTAAGCCTCAACGCAACATGACACTGAAATAATGCAAATCAATAAGAAATGAAAGTAGACAAAACACTTTGCTCCCCCACCCAGTGAACCATTAGCAATTTTAGATGACATTTACATAAAATCAGTATTCTTTTGAATAACTGTACAGGAATAGAAAAATAATTAAACTTAAAAATCAATGCTAAGGTAAGGCTAAAATAGGCTAAGGTAAGGTACTTCTGAACTCTTCTCTGTGGTTATCTTAATACACATCCCATAACCATTATAATCTACACTTTCGGGGTGGGCTGCTGGGGGTTCGCAGGGGTTTGGGAGAACCGCTAGCTAAGATTCTGTGCAGTTCCGAGAACCCCCAAATCCCACTCCTGACTGGCCCCACCCACCCTGCTCCGCCCCTCCCAGGAGTCCCCATGCGGCCTGTTTTGGATGCAGGTAAGTGCAGGACGCACGTGGAGTCTTGGGGAAGGTGACAAACGGGCCTTCCGGACGTTTGGGCCCATTTCCGGCCTCCAGAGGGCTTCCGGAGACTGAAGAGGCCGTATTATTATTATTATTATTATTATTATTATTATTATTATTATTATTATTATTATTATTATTATTATTATTATTATTTATTGAATTTGTATACCGCCCTACTCCCGAAGGACTCAGGGCAGTGAACAGCCGAAAGATAAAATATATATAAAATACATTTCGTCGTCCTAGAGGCTCAAGAGCCCAGGGAGGGCAAAAATGCCCCCCCCCCACTGTGCTGCAGGAGGCCGACTAGGCCACACCCACCATGGCCACGCCCACCCAGCAACCGGGCAGAGAACCAGTTGCTAAAATTTTTGAAGCCCACCCTTTATGTACACTTTATGCATTTTGTCAGCATGGTTCTAACATTAGTTTGAGGTCCCACATACTTGGTTTTTAGATGAGCTAGAACAGGGGTGTCAAACTGGATTTCTTTGAGGGCTGGATCAGCATTGTAGTTCTCCTCCGCAGGGTGGCCGGGGGCAGAGATGGCCAGGACAGCCTCCTGCAGCACTTTGCCAGCCAAAATGGGGCACGGGGGGAGGGGCGCACACAGCCCCTGCATAGCCCATTTTCGGCCTGGAGGGCTCCTGCAGCACTTTGCTGGCGTGGCCCCCCTGTGCCCAGTTTTGTCTCCCAGAGGCACTACAGGCCGGTCCTTTGCTATTTCCAGGTTGGCCCCGCGGGCCTTGAGTTTGAC